>NC_068287.1:46498430-46632144 GCF_025860055.1 Xyrauchen texanus
CAAACACTAAGTAATGCAAAGAGGAATGGAGCAAGTTTGACCATTGACATGGATGTATTTCAGTAGATAATAGTGGAATTAGGAGGAACTGTACATCTTACCAAACACACACTTTTATAGCAACACACCCAATAAGACACGTACACACGTTGAGAAATTGGAGTCACATAGTTCAGTCAGACGTCAATGAAGCTCAAAGTTGCTCAATCACAACCTCCCAAACCACAGGAAATGACCTCATCACTCCTCTGGGCCTCCTGATTGGTCAGTTACCATCAGGAGAAAAATCTTAAAGATTTATATGGAGAACAACATGGAAAAAATATCACACAGTTTCCACAGAGGAGGTAGTTAAGGGAAGTAGATGTTGTGTAGTGTATATTTACTCATGTTGAGTTGACCAGAGAGTTTGCCAGCACATTTATTCCATCTCCGTTGTGCAAAAACAGCTATATATGAATACCCTGTTATGACCCCGTTATAGATATATCTGTCGAAATAAAGCATTTTTAACAGAACGAGCCCCAGAGGTGTAAAAATAACATTATGTACATTTTTTAACATTATTTTTAGGTTTGAATATATGAAGGTATTATTGTGCATATTTCATGTGTTTAAAATAGTGAATAGGGTCTATACATAAAACTAGGGCTATTAATCAATTACTTTTTTCAATCAAATGACTTACACAATGTGCCAATTATTTAATTGAATTAACCACAATTAATCCTGCAAACTAGGGTAATTTAGAAAATAAATATATAATAAATACTATAATTATAATACATTTGAATATAATTCAAAAACATTACATCGTATACATATTGTGCAGCAACAGATAAGCATAAAGTGTCTTTAAAAAATAAATATGAAATATTAAAAAATAAACAGATATATAAAGAATAACGGTAACACTTTACAATACAGGTGCATCAATAAGCATTAATTAATGATTAACTAATGCACAGTTAATATTGAGTTAATGTATGACTCATGATTAACTAAGCCATTCATTAATGATTGCCACATCAGCAACTAATAAAGAGTCTGATTAATATATTAAGTCAAATATGAATTGCTAATAATTAAATGTGTCATCGTGGATTAATTCCCTAAAATCGTATTATATGAAATTATAGTGTTAATAAATGTGTTAATTACCACAATGAGTCAAAGCCATGTATTTGAACTTCCACCCAATAGGAGTACACTAATATGCATTAAAACATGCTTAATTACTGCATTATTACTGCAAATACATGTGTTAAATACAACAATTCTTGAATGTTTATACTGTATCATCTTATTACATCATACTATTTGGTTTAATATTCCCTCTTGTTTGTCTCACATGACAGTAGTTCATTTTATATATAATGTGTTTGCATGAATATCAGTTAGCTTTATGAATATGAAGAAGAAGAACAACGAAAGTGGTCAGTTTGAATCTTTTGACCATGTAGTTTTTTTAATTTTAAAGCTTGTAAAGTGTGAATACATTTACATTTACATTTATGCATTTGACTTACAGTGCACTTATTACAGGGACAATCCCCCCAGAGCAACCTGGAGTTAAGTGCCTTACTCAAGGACACAGTGGCGGTGGCTGTGGGGATCAAATCAGCAACCTTCTGATTACCAGTCATGTGCTTTAGACCACTACACCACCACCACAATTGCTCTCAAGTTTGATACATTGTATATATACATTCCTGACAAATGGAAAGTAAAGCTGCCAATTACTGTGTTATTATTTAGCTGTTTTGCTGCTTTTATTCGTGCTGTTTTAGTGTGTCATGTGGTGATTATTAAGAGCTCATTTTAACCCTTAAATGCATGAGAATGTCACCAAACACACTTACATATTCAGGTCATTAGAGACAACACGTATATCTTTCACCAATGGATCTACAAAATGCCCAGATAGTGTCACCTTTTCAAAATATTTTCAAGACAATTAGAAAATAATAGAATAAAATATATTTTTATGTATTATTTTTCATATTTCACAGATGAAAAGCAACAAATTAGGTCACATAGGAGTCATTGTATTCACACAGAAATTTCATGAGACATCAATGCTGTGTAAAACTATTTTAGCTACACATAACACGTAATCTACACATAAGATCCAAATAGGTTGCACATGTGTATTTTTTCAGGCACTTATTGAGTCTAAATAGACATGCATCTTAAACCATTTCAGAAGTGCACCCAAATGACAAGAGTCATATCATACTGTTCATGTGTTACACTTGCTATAGTTTACTTCCATGTTGTTTCTTCATCAAATAACAATGTCCAATGTAAATGAAGTCAATCAGCATGTATAATGTGTATTTGTACATGCATATGAATTCACCATTGTTGATAATTCAATGTTGCATAGAAAATCAACGTGATATAGTATTTATTTGTTTGAATATAGTACTCATTTCTATTGTATTAAACAAAGAAAAAGATATCTTGTGATTGTAAACTTAAATAGATATGAAATAATCATAACAAATATAATTTATGGAAGTGCCAAAAAAATAATAATATATGGTTATTGGAGAGTTCAGGGTATGTAACAGTGTCTTTTTTTCCAATTTCTTTTTTTTTATTTTTTTGGGCAATTGTCTTTTTGTTACACTTTTTTATAAGAGAGAGATTAAGGAATACTAAAGAGGTGTGGGCACAACTCCAAAAAATGGATGAGGTACAGGGGGTGGCGCGAGGTCCTGGGAGGTATGCGTTTAAGGGTTAATGTTATTATAATGTAGTTGTGTGTGTTACATGATGAGATTTAAGGTGAAATCAACAGGCCTTTCACTTCTGGAATTTAGAGGACAAGTTGAATATTTGCATTGATAGGAGCAGAATGTTCATTGTTAATGTACCCCCTTGGCACATCTGGGCCCTTGGCGGCCACCTATATCGCCCATTGGACAGGCCGGCTCTGAAAAATGGTACTAGTTATGTGCAGTTATCAGTGATAATCTGTGTTTTGGGTCAGGCCATTGAAGAAACTCTTAAAATTCAACATGGGTCTACTGTAGGTGGTGTTTTGGCTAATGGGAACTTCCGAATAGTTAAGTTATGAATATCGCTAGCAGTTACTAGCAATAGACAACAATGAGAGAGAACCTGGCAAGAACATTATGTGTGTATTAGCAAATACTAATGGGTATACTGTATTATAAATCTGTGTGGGTTTCCTTCATTGCTTACTCACCGCTATTTAATATATGTACACACGCACACACACTGTCCTACAGGACCACCGTGATTGCGGGGGGGGGGGGTTCAGGGTTAAAAGAAAGCTGAACGTGAAATACAGAAACACAAAGACTTATGTTGTTTTTATGAAATTATATATTAAAGCATTTTAGCATAAGGCTGCAACATAACATAATGTGAAAAATATGAAGGGGTCTGAATACTTTCTGAATGCACTGTACGTGCATTATCATCAATGAAAGTTTCTACATGTTTTAGAATAAAGCTAATTGTAATTATTACAAGCTAACCCTAAAATATTTTTGTTTTGTTTATTAATACATTTTCCAATTGTGGTTTTGTCATTAACTCTCTGTCCATATTTGACCAGATGCCAATAGTCTGCTAAATAAATCAAAAGTCTCAATATAAACTCAAAGGTTTCTCATCAAATTCTCCCACAAGCTTATGATCTGAGCTATGCTATCCACATTAATTTTACAGCTCTATGCTCTCACTCACTCTCAGACAACAACTGACTCATTTCTGTCTAATTTTAGTACAAATCAGTCACGGATGGTCCGCTGTGGCGACACCTAATGGGAGCAGCCGAAAGAAGAAGAAGAAGTCTACAGGCCACATTATTATAGCAGATATTGAGATGTGTTCAGGAAAATGTCCATGAATTCAGGAAAGGACTGTTATAAAATCAGGAATGTTAATGATGAACAGATACCCAAAGAATCCTTTAATGGGTAAGCCAGACAGGAAGAGAACGGCTGTGAGCGTTTATAACTTTCTATGACTGTCAACTGAAATGGTCTGTGGAATGTTTTTCCTCTTATGCAGCTTCTGCATGCCTGAACTTCCTTCCCCAGTGTCTGTCAATAAAAGCTCAAAGCTTAAAGCTGAAGATAAATGACTGTGTCTCTCTTTGCATTCTGTTTGAAGTCTTTATGAAAAGCAGGTTTGTTTCAAACATGTGAGTGTACGGGTGATTAGCATGTGCCTCCATCTGTCAAACATGGTGTTTATCTGCGGCTTCTGTGTCTTTGTGAGTCGACCGCAGCACGTGTGATTCAGAACCGTGAGTCATTGAAGAGCAACGGTAATGTGGTCACCAGAGCAATCTGTGCCTCCAGAGACAGAAAGAGAGAGTTTTTCCTCCACAAACAGCCACAGAAGCTGTGCTGGGGGTTCATCTCCAAACATTTGAACATCATTTGAACATTAAATCCAGACAGAGAAAAATGTATGTGAAACTCAAAGCTTTCTATGCTGCATATGAGTGACACGACAAAAAACAAAAATGCATATCAGAGCAAAAACCAAGCCATGAGGTCAAAGCAACGGCCTGCAGAGCTCAGAGACAGGATTGTGTCGAGGCACAGATCTGGGGAAGGTTACAAAAATGTTGGGCTGCTTTGAAGGTTCCCATGAGCACATCGGCCTCCATAATTCTCAAATGGAAGAAGTTTGGAACAACCAGGACTCTTCCTTGAGCTGGACCCCCAGCCAAACTGAGCAATCGGAGGAGAAGGGCCTTGGTAAGAGAGGTGACCATGAACCAAATGGTCACTCTGGTTCTCCAGAGATCATGTGTGGAGATGGGAGAAACTTGCAGAAGGATGACCATCACTGCAACACTCCACCGATCTGGGCTTTATGGCAGAGTGGCAAGACGGAAGCATCTCAGTGCAAGACACGTTAAAAATGCACCTAAAGGACTCTCAGACTGTGAGAAACAAGATTCTCTGGTCTGATGAAATGAAGATTGAACTGTTTGGCCTCAATTCCAAGCGTCATGTCTGGAGAAATCCAGGGACCTCTCATCACCTGCTCAATACCATCCCAACAGTGAAGCATGGTGGCGGCAGCATCATCCTGTGGGGGGTGTTATTCAGTGGCAGGGACTGGGGACTGGTCAGGGTTGAAGGAAAGCCAAACACAGTAAAATACAGAGATATCCTTAATGAAAGCCTGGTCCAGAGTGCTCAGGATCTCAGACAGGTTTGAAGGAACACCTTCCAACAGGACAATGACCCAAAGCACACAGCCAAGACAATGCAAGAGTGGCTTAGAGACAACTCTGTGAATGTCCTTGAGTGTCCCAGCCAGAGCCCATACTTGAACCCAATCGAACATCTCTGGAGAGACCTGTCCACTGACAGTTCCCATCCACAACAAAACCAAAATACTTCCGACATCAACAAAACTTTCTAAACTGCAAGCGAGCGACACAACAAAAACAAAATATTTCCGATATGGATCAATAACAATCTGCAGAAAATTACACACACGCATACACACAGATGTTATGTTGCATTTGGTTTTTATGAGGATAATCAGTGATTCAGCGATTCTATAGCCCAGCTGCAGCACTTCAGTAATAATCTCTCTCTTTTTCTCTCAGGAGAGTAAATGTTAGACACACCAGTCTGTGACTCATTTAAGCACACTGTAGAAAAGACTCACCACACCAGAGGATGTGATTTGTGTATTTTTTGTGTGTTTAAGTGTGTGTTTGTCGCATTGCAGCTGCACATTTTGTTGTCAATAAAAATCTGTGGCACTGTTTCTTCAGCAGTTAACAGAACAGATTAGTAGTGTGTGTGTGTGTGTGTGTGTGTGTGTGTGTGTGTGTGTGTGTGTGTAAATGCGCATTTGGCTGGTTTTGAATTGATTTTACTGGAATCTCTATAAAGGAGATTGGCTTCCGTCATTAGCTCGGGATGTGTTGTGGTTCTAATTCTGAGATGTTTAAATGATTACTGTCAAAACACAGAAGAATAAATACTCACATCTGTCTAAAAACCTATAGCTTGGCTGGTTTTGTGAGGATGTTGCTTGTTTATAACATTTACTGACAGCTAGAAGGTAACTAATACCTGTGCATACCTAGATCACATCATACACATTGACTCATCTAATTTACTCATTAGTCAATTAGTTTTTATCCACACTGTCTTACGACAAAAATAGAACACTGCTGTTATAATCATCAAAGTCCGTTCTGCAAGCAATGCAATGCTCCCGTTATGATCAGCAAATGTGTCTATACTGCAAACTGTTGAAGCAATGTGACAAAACTAGAGCGACCCCATAATAATTAATGAAGGTGTCTATAATGCACACCATCGACACAATGTGCCAAAATTAGAACACTCCCATTGTAATCAACGAAGGTGTCTATACTGCAAATCATCGATGCAATGTGACAAAACTAGAACACTAGAACATTGGTGTTATAACCAACAAAGGTGTATAAACTGCAAACTGTTGACACAATGCAACAAAACTGGATTACTCCCGTTATAATCAATGAAGGTGTGACTACTGCAACCCTTGACGCAACATGACAAAACTAGAACATTTCTGTTATAATCAACGTAGGTGTTACTGCAACCGTTGACGCAACATGACAAAACTAGAACATTTCTGTTATAATCAACGTAGGTGTCTATACTGCAAGCTATCGACACAACGTTCAAAACTAGAATGTTCCTGAAAGGTTTCTAAACTGAAACTGTCAATGAAACAAAACCAGTACATTCCCTTTATAATTGAAGAAGCTGTCTATACTGCAAACCGTCATCGCATCGCGACAAAACTAGAGCACTGCTGTTATAATCAACAAAGGATGATTATATGTTGCAAACCGTTGCCGCAACAGGACAAAACTAGAACTCTGCTGTTGTAATCAGTAAAGGTGTCTGTTCTGCAAACTGTCAATGCCACACAACAAAACGAGTATGTTCCCATTTTAATCAACAAAGGTATCTATACTGCAAACCGTCAACAAAACATAGAACTCTGCTGTTGTAATCAACGAAGGTTCATAAGCTGCAAACTGTCGATGGCACACAACAATACTAGAACATGCCCATAATAATCAATAAAGGTGTCTAAACTGCAAACCGTCAATGCAACGTGACAAAACTAGAACACATCTTTTATCTTCAATGAAAGTGTCTACACTGCAAATTGTCGACACAATGTGACAAAATTGGAATGCTACTGTTATTATCAACAAAGGTGTCTATACTGCAAACCATTGATGCAACGTGACAAAACTATAACGCTGCTATTATAATCAATTAAGGTTTGAGGTTAGGGTTTTGGGCTTTAAACAGGAATTCCTCATTGATCTCTTTGTTGCAGGCCTGGTTGAGCCCATCAAGTCTTGTTTTCCTGTTGGGGGTGAAGAGGGGAGCTTTACCGAGACCATAAAATCAGCTTTAAAGAGGGATTATTTTATCTCAGCCTCACCGATGCCCCCTCACTGACGTTGGGTGCTGCAGCCCCTCTACAAGTAGGAGGAGAAGGAAGAAAAGGAAGCTCCACACCTGAGTCCGTGGCTGCCCACCAGGAGGCGGTGGTTGTTCCAACTGCTGACCACCACAAGCCAATGGCCATTCCCGTTGCCATACGCCAGGAGCCAGCGGCCGTTTCCCCTGCAGTGTTTCCGACTGTCCGGAGGAGGAGGAGGAGAAGGAAGCAGAGTAAGGCGTTTTATCCAAAGCGACTTACAGTGCAATTATTACAGGGACAATCCCCCCGGAGCAACCTGGAGTTAAGTGCCTTGCTCAAGGACACAATGGTGGTGGCCGTGGGGTTAGAACCTGCGACCTTCTGATTAACAGCCCTGTGCTTTAGCCACTACGCCACCACCACCACAACCACATTACCACCCACGGAGGCTGTTCCCCTGTCACTGCCAGAACTCCTGGCCATGAAGGCCATTCCCCAATCGCTTTCAGCTTTCTCGGCCATGGAGGCCATTCCCGAGTTGCTGTCAATGTTCTCGGCCATGGAGGCCGTTCCCCAATCACAGCCAGCATTCCCGGCCACAGAGGCCTTTCCCCAGTCGCTGTTAGCGTTCTCTGCCATGGAGGCCGTTCCCCAATCACTGCTAGCATTCCCACCCACGGAGGCTGTTCCCCTGTCACTGCCAGCACTCCTGGCCATGAAGGCCGTTCCCCAATCACAGCCAGCATTCCCGGCCACAGAGGCCTTTCCCCAGTCGCTACCAGCGTTCACGGCCACAGAGGCCGTTTACCAGTCACTGCCAGTGCTCCCGACCATGGTGGTTGCAGCAAAGCCTGTCTAGTTCCTCGTGGTCATCAAGTCTGTCCAGTTCCTTGTGGCCATCAATGAGTCTGTCCTGTTCCCTGTGGCCGTTGACAAGCCTATCCTGTTCCCTGTGGTCATCAGCAAGCCTGCCCATTTGCCTGTGGTCATCGAGTCTGTCCAGTTTCCTGAGGCTGTTGAAGAGCCTGTCCTGTTCCCTGTGGCCATCAATGAGACTTTCTTGTACCCTGTGGCCTTTGACGAGCCTGTTCAGTCCCCTGTGACCATTGACAATCCAGTAAAGTCCCCAGCAGCTGTTGACCAGCCTTTTGCTCAGTCCAGTGACCAAATTTTCTCAGACACAATCCACCATTATATTGCTCAGTCCAGTAACCAGCACCCATCAGACACCAGCTACCAGACTGTTGGTCAGTCTGTTCGGTCCCCAGCAGGTGCCACTCACTCAGTCTTGTCCCTAATAACTGCCTTCCAGAATGACCCCATGCCAGCGACCGCCACCCAGTCTGACCCTGTCCGGCTCCCTCATCACCCACCTATGCCTCCCTTCTGCCCTCCTGGTCCTCTGCATAATCTCTGGTCCTTTCTGTCTGGCCTGCCTGGTGTGGACTCCAGGAGGCATCCGTCGAGGGTAGGGGTAATGTCATGATCCTACCTATCTTATCACTGTCTGTGTTCAGTCTGTGTGTGTTTGTTTTGTGTGTGAGCGCATGTGTTTTGGTACGCCATGAGTTCTCCCAACTCTGCCCCCTCATTCCCTCTGACCTCACCCCGGTCTCCACCTGTTTCTCATGTGCTCTGGCTGTATACATTTTTCCTTCATTCCTAGTGTGTTTGTTGGATCATTGTGTTTCTTTCCATGTCAGTTGGTCGATGTTAGTTTGCCAGCTTCCTTGTTTGGTTTGTTATTTTGTCAGTTAACCTTGTAGTTTGTTATAGACCGTTGACAATCATGTCCAGTCCCCAGCAGCTGTTGACCAGCCTTTTGCTCAGTCCAGTGGCCAAATTTTCTCAGACACAATCCACCATTCTATTGTTCAGTCCAGTAACCAGCACCCATCAGACACCAGCTACCAGTCTGTTGGTTAGTCTGTTCAGTCCCCAGCAGGTGTCACTCACTCGGTTATCATTTTTGTTTTTTTCTGCAATTGCTTTTTTCTCCCCTGTGAGAGTTTTTTGTTCAATAAATATATTTAATTTTTCCTTCCTGCATTTGGGTTCCCATTTATGACACGTTCTGTGACATGTTGATAATAACAAATGTAATCATACATTCTAGTTGTATTGCATTGTGTCATCCATTTGCAGTATAGACAGCTTTGCTGACTACAAAGGGATTGTTCTAGTGTTGTTTAGATGCATTGTTCACTTGCAGCGTAGATAGCTGTGTTGATTATAATAGTTCATGAATCAACCCTTGTCGGATTTGAACCCACAACCTTTGGGTGACCAACCCAGATCTGTGTCCGCTTGTCTTGACCTCATGATCAGAATTAGTCACAGCATGCACGTTTATGTGGGTCCAAGTGTGCCTGTAACCCATGGTGACCTTAACACAACACTGCTTCAGTTTTAGCCATGGGTGGGTCGCGTGAAAGGTCTGTTCTCATAAAGCACATTTGATAAGCGTCTCTCCAATTGGATTTTGTGGGTTCTGCGGTTTTCTCTGTGACTGATTTTGTTACAAAATAACAGAAGCCACAAATTTGCCATAAATTAGTGAAATAATGGGGCTTTGATAGTTTCTTCAGACACCGGCACCAGAAATAGAACCAACTCCAGAGAGAGAAGCTCAGATTCAGTCGGGACTCTGAAGTGTGGCTTTTAGTTTTTGGTAAATGCACCTTTAAAAGGGATTTTCCCTCAGCCATCTGTAAGGACGCAAGGAATCAACAACAACAAACAAAAGACTTGTTAGATTGTGTACACTCATGAGCAGTGGTTCCCAACCCTGTTCCTGTAAGCCCCCCAACACTACACATTTTGGATATCTCCCTAATCAAACACACCTGATTGAACTCATTTGCTTGTTAGTGGAGACTCCAAGACCTGAATTGGGTGTGTCAGAAAAGTAAGATATATGCAGTGTTGTGTGGCCTCTTGGAACAGGTTGGGGACCACTACTCAAGAAAAAGCTCAAAGGGGCAGGGTGGGGGGTTTGGGTGACAGATAGAAATTCTTAAGATGTGTTTTGAGGGTGTGGAGACAGCTGATCAATTTAAAATCAAGAGAGCAATTCATTCATAAAAGAACAATACAATGGATGTCTACCACAGAGAGTGTACATTTTTTTAACTTTTACTTACCCATTTCACTTATGCAGTGTAAATTCTAGTGTGTAGACACTCTTGAGGGGGCATACACACCCAAGACATATTCTGGCATTGGATCTGTGATATTTATTTATTGCTCTACATGGACACATGTCAGACCTCTTTCATTTTTGGCTGTTGTGTCTCATCCTACAGAAAAAAATTAGTTCAACTTAATCCTGGTTCACACTGTATGATTTACACTATGATTCTGTCATCTGAGACAAATCTTGTGAATCCTTGTGGATTTCTGTCGTCATAGGGCATAATTGACTGTCCTAAATAATTTAGTGTCACATGCTCACCGACATCTGATTAATTGTCCTTGCAATGATATTTAGCCTCCAATGAAGTTACATATATTGTATTGAAGTCCTGCAGTGTAACTATGCCTACGATTACTGACTAATAAAGAACCAAATGGAAACACAGCATCTTAGTGGTGAACCTGACGCAATCCTTCGGCGACAGTAAAGAGTTTGCAGAAAAGCGGATTTGCATGTGAAAATGAGTGCCGAATTTGCAAATTTGCATCACGTTTGCCAGAAATGTAAGTGCAGCGTAGTTCTAGCAGGAAGACTAGCAGCTGTACATCATTGCACCATTAGCTGGGTAACTCCTAGCCAATCACATGTAAGCCATTGCTTTATAAGTCTGCTCACAATCTATCACATTGCTGTTTCAGTGTGCTAACATGGCAACCTCCTCCACCCCACCACCACCACCTGTTGAGCCCCGTCCTGCATGGGGGTAGGCTCCTCACCCCTGCCTCCTATCTCCGGCAGGATATGACGGTTCCGAGTACTACAACTTCGGACCGCCAGACGGGGCTTACGCCAAAGAGAGACGTTACATTTCTGTTTTATATTCATCAAATAAATGTCATCTTAAATTTCACTCAAGTCTGCGAGTCTTCCTGATAGAACTCTTGATTTTTGTAAGGGTCTGCATTCTCTAGCATGCTGTCTAGCTGTTGAATGCAAGAGTGCATCGCTTTGTTGCGTTATGTCTGTGCAATTTTTTAATTGTTGGCGAATGTACATATGCATAAGACGAACCCTTTGAGCCATTGCATCGCATATCGCTAATTTGCAGTGTCTTGTTACCTTTGCGTTTTTAAGACAGCATGTCAAGTTAAAAACATTTCTGACCACTGCATTCTGCTTTGATCCATGCTGGGGTTTTTTTTAACACAAAAGCTGCAATCTGTCCTGATATGTTCAACCTATATATGTCTGAGATTATGAAATGCCTAAATATAGCAGCACTTATAGCACTTACAAGAGTGTGTGTGTAGAGTCCATTATTACAGTAACAGGTGCTGACCTACTATCACACAAACACACATTACAATCAACATGTGTGTGTTTGAAAGTAAGTGAGGCAGTGAGAAAGGGATTTGGCCCCGATTGTGAACATGACGGGGCAGAGAGAGAGAGAGCGAGAGAGAGAGAGAGAGAGAGAGAGAGAGAGAGAGAGCGAGAGAACGAGAGAGAGAGTTAGAGAGATAGAGAGAGAGAGAGAGAGAGAGAGAGAGAGAGAGAGAGAGGGGTATTAGGGGAAAAGTGATGACTCACCAAGCTTCCCAAAACCCCCCTCCTCCCTTCCCGTCTTACGGGAAATGGAATGTTTTCCGTTTATTTCCATCTCTCTTTGCATTAAGAAGTGATCTTCTGACAGGCTGAGGGGTCAGATGGTGGGCGACTGTTTTAATGCAGGACGCTTGTCTCTCTTTCACTAAGGGGGTTCAGGGCCATGTTAGTTGGGGGGTGTTCATTATGAAGAATACAGTGTTGTGTGCATTTGTGTGTTGCTCAGATTGTGCTCTTCTATAGCTCAGGAGACTTAATGGAGTCCTTATTAATGATTCATTGAAGTATAAACTTTGTATCAGATTTTAGGAGTTTTTCTTCTGGTCTTTTTCTCTGAGAAGCAGGAGACTCTCCTTTTAGTCTCATTGCTGCCTAGGGTAAACAATTGAGATATATAGGATATATCATTTGTGCTTTTTCTTTCCTATGCAAAGCAAAATGCATTCATGTTTGCATTAATGATGTGAACACAACTGTACGTTGAACAAAACCTGTCATTGTTTGTTTCCCGCGGTGAGGCGTTTAGTGTCTTGGGCCAGTTAGCATGCCAGCCGATGTGATTAAATCTCTCCAATAGCGACAGGACTGTCATAAATAACTTCATAGCTGCTGCCGACGCTTGGACTTTCCCTTTGATGTTGTCTTGTTTGGCAGCCTGTTGTTTAACCTTGGCCTGAAATTCACAGTTTAATTGAATCCTTTCAGCTGCTGCAAGCACAAAAACTGCACTTAAAACTTCTGAGAGTTTCTGTCCCAGGGGAGATGGCATGTTTTGTAAGATGGAAAATTGGGGGATTTCTCCCGCGCTTGTGAGGGATGATTCAGAAGAGCAGCCAATGAGATCGCACCGTTCATGTAAACGCAGAGAATACAGAACAGACACAGACATTCATACAAACTCATTTCAGACAAACTCATCAGAAATCAGTACACAACAACACAATACTATATAATTCTACACTAAACAACAAGAGACTACACTACAATGCAACACTAAACAACAACACAACATGACAAACACCACACATAACATCACACAACACATTAACTCAACACAAATAATGATATTCTAAAAACAACAACAGACTACACTACAATACAACACAATGCAACAACACTAAACAACAACGCAACATTAAACAACAACACCATGTGACACAACATACAACATCGTCACACAACACTAAACAACAACACAATGTGACACAACATGACACAAACACAACCTACCCCAACAACACACAACTCATTGACACAAAAACAGAATTCAATATAATGCTACACTAAACAACAACACACTACACTACACTACAATACAATGACACAACACTAAAAATAACACAACATTAAGCAACAACACAATGCGACACAACATCATCACACAACACATTGACACAACAACACAATACAATATAATTCTACATTAAACAACAACACAATACAATATAATTCTACATTAAACAACAACACAAAACGACACAACACAAGGTCCCAGCCATTTCTGCGGGTAGTTCAGAGTTGTGGCAGGAGGGTTGTGTCCATCAGGGAATGTAGGATACGTTAGTAACCAAGATGTTCCCCTTCTGTCACTCACTCAATGTTGTGTTGATGAAGTGACACTAGGGGTCCCTATGGAAAACGCCACAACTTCTGAACTGTGTTACGTGGACTGGTGGTGCGAGACAGGCAGAGCTCTGTGTGCCTCGTAGCCAGCGTACCAGGCCATCATGTAACTACCCCCAATGCACTGGTAGGCGGCAAAACAGTCCCCTGTACCTCTGGGACAATTTGACTGTTCAAAAATTAAGGGCCAACTGACCCAGCCATGGCATTCTCTCTTTTGTTCTCCCCAAGAAAGGAATTAAATCGTTCAGTTGGGGGCCATATAAGGTCCATGTTGGGGGTTGTCCCTCCAAAGAGTATAACACCGTGGAGACTATGCTTTAAAGTGGAAATACAACACATGGTCTTACCGAGTACTTCTCAGGTTGGAAGCACGACATTTGGAAGGGTCCTGAGGTAGATCCTACCCAAGGAGGGAGCAGTTACTACAAGACACGGTGACCGGAGGCAGAGGAGCCTCTGGGAAGGGAGACATGGTTTACCAACAGGGACATCATTTGCGGAAAATACATCACATGGGATATCAATTCTCTACACAACACCAGTGCGAGAGCAGGAGAACTGCTGTAATGCGCCGTAGAATCCAACAGCTCATAAGAGCGAGAGATGAAAATGGCTTGAGAAGTTTCAGCTCAGTGAAACACAACCGCTCGGCTCCGAAGATGAAATCTGAATGAGTGGCTGCATTTTCCCTCTTTTTATACCAGTATGTCCGGGTGGCATGCAAATTCAACTCACCAATTTTCATTGGCTTTTTCTCAATAGATCATTGATGAATGGCGCTCCCAAGAGCGACCCCTTGTGTCACTTCATCGACACAATATCGAGTGAGCGACCGAAGGGGAACACAACATAACAGCACTAAACAACAACACAACATAACAGAAAACTAAACAGCAAACTAAGACACAAAATACAACAAAACAATGTGTCTATAGGGATGTATGTGTATGTGAGCTGGTTTCTCTTAGACCTCAATTTGAACTGTTATTCGGAGATCAGAGGTTGCAGGTGTATGTGTGTGTCACCTGGTCTCGACTGCAGTCTGTTATTACACACACAGGTGTGAGACACACTGTCATCTTTCTCTATACCATGTGTAATGCTCATGTTTACCATAGTGACGGATGTTAGTGGAGTGTTTCTCCATTTAAAAATATATCCCCTTAAATAGCTTCAACTACTTTTAGTTAGTGGCTTGTAGTGTAAAAAAAGCTTGTGTCAAAGATTGACTGTAGTTGAGCTACTTTAAATTATGTGTAGCTTGTAGTTTGTACTGTTTCAGAGTAGCTTCATCAGCACTGGTCACACAGGTGTTACACAGCTGAGAGCAGCAGCTTGTGTATGAATGTTGTTAATAATCCACTGTGATGTTTTGCTCTGAGGCTGAACTTCAGATCTGCGTCCCTCAGCAGAGTCTCTGAGTCTCTGTCTGTTTCTGTTTCAGCAGCTGAACTCTCCGACACTCCTGCGGTCAAAGTAGGTCAATGTTCAGCTGCTGTTTCTCATGATTAAACACTTTACTGACCAAAATAACAATCAGCACTGAATGTGGACGATAACACAGATAAACCTGAGAGTACTAAATACATAGTAAAGCATTCAAAATCAAATAAATCGACAAACAAAGCTACTGTGGGCGAACAAGCAGAACTGCAGCATCAGAACAAGAGGCCACGTGTATTGAAACTCTGCGTTCATGAATTCCTAATTTGGAAATGTTCAGATCTCCTGGCCCGAGTTTCTTTTATATGGAAACAGAACCTGATTTGCCAAACCCAGTCATAAGAACATTTGCCCCTGCTCTGTTGTCAGGGCAGTTTGTTGCGGCCGCTCCCAGTGCTGTGATCATAGCAAGAGTGCACAGCTTTCTGGTCAGATGTGCTGATTCAGAATATTAATGTGTGAACTCGACCCGTAAAACTATAACATGCAGCAATGCCTTAAATCAATCCACCCCAGCTGCTCTTAAAGTGCTAATTACAGGATTAGTTGTGCAAACCTCATTTGAAAGAGAGCATGTTATTAGGCCTTCAACTAAAGCATGTGTGTATTAGTATAGGCGTGGAACTTCTGTTCGGACAACAAACTACAATTAGTCTTGCTTGACATGAGAACGCGTTCTTGTCTTCAAACACAGCTGGATGGAGCGTGATTCCAAATGCATGGATCTTGAGACATGTTTCGAGTTTCAAGCTACGTTTATGACACGACGCAATCAATGTGAGATGCTCCAAAAGTGTCCATCCGACGCATTTGTACATTGATACGACTTAGAAAAGGCCTCATAATAAATCTAGCTCAGACAGTTCGACGGATTCAATTGCGAGTATTCAATCGATATTTTGACTGAGTCAGTATTTAGTCGAATAACATTAAGGGTATTTTCAAGTCTCTGTGCTGTGATGCGTTCAGAAACCAGAGTGGAAATTGACATTCGAGTTTAGGAATTTGTTAAGCTGATTGAAAACAACATTTTCAATGATCTTGCCTATAAATGGAAGGTTTGAAATTGGTCTGTGTGGAGCGGAGGGGGGGCGGAGCCGGGCTAGAATGTCGCACGCCCGGTCCCCAATCGGCCTGATGGGGTGCATGAGGGATAAAGGCAGACGGTGATGACGTAGAGGGGTCGAGGGAAGACCGGCGTCCACAAGCGGAGGAGGGAAGCAACTCCCCGACTGCCTGGAGCGGTAGGGCCGCTGCCAGGGGTGGAGGAGTGTCCCCACGTGGTGTCAGACAAGCGGAGGGGCGTTCTGTCGGCTGGGGGTCGGAGGTTTGACTCCGGTTCGCCCGGAGAGGAGCGGCTGTCGTCTGCCGGAGAGTGTGGAGGAGTGTTCGAGGATCATGCGACGGTACATCAGAGAACCGGTGAGTGAGCTTTTTCTCTCTCTCTCGGTCGCACCGTGTTGGCCTTTTCCCTCGCCTATTTAGTTTTTTTGTTGTTTTCCCCTCCTGTCTCCTCCCAGGTCGAGGAAGGCGGGGATGACCTGATGGGGGTGGGGGGGGGTGTAGGTCATGCCGGTGGCACACTGGCCTGAGGTAACGCCGAGAGTAGTGTGGAGCGGATGGGGGCGGGGCCGGGCTGGGCTAGAATGTCGCACGCCCCGTCCCCAATCGGCCTGATGGGGCGCGCGAGGGATAAAGGTAGCCGATGACGACGGTTCGAGAGAGAGAGAATTACAGGCATGTCCGTCATGTGTGTGTTTATGTTTGTGCTTTTGTTTTGAGTTTAATTAAATTATTATTTATATTGACAAGCCGGTTCTCACCACCTCCTTGCCCATCGTAACCCCCTTACAGTCTGTAATTGTTTACTATGCCGTTATCCAGATTGCTCTTTTTTAGAAGGGGCTTAACAAGTTTTCAGAGACTTCGTAAAAGTGACTGAAAGGTCCAAGGCATTCACTGTCTCTAAGAGATCGGTTTCTAGACAGTTAAACACATTGTTGAAAAAAGAGGTGAGTAGTGTGTCAAGACAGCAGGTCGATGTTTTTAAGCTGCTGTACTCTTGCCATCAGTTTCCTCAAAATCAGACATACTGTCTCATTTCTTAAGTTGTTGTGGTGGGTGCTGTCTGACCTCAGTGCAACATGAGCAAGAGCTGATCACCATTCTAATGCCATTGATTTTTCTCCTGAACAAATATGCAAACTCTTTGCATTTGCTGTCAGAGGGCATTTCACAGGGAACCTGTGTTGGTGGGTTAGTTAGTCTCTCTACAGCAGCAAAAAGAGTGTGGGTGTTGTTTATATTGCTGTTTATAATGTTGGAGAAGAAAGTCTGTCTAACTGTGCCTAGTTCCAAATTTAAAGCACGAAGGCTGTCTCTATAGATATTATAATGGACTTCAAGTTTTGATTTCCGCCACATTCATTCTGCTTCTCTGCACCGCTGTTGTGTTTCTCCAAGGCGCTTTACGCCCTCCAGTAATCTTCCTGGCCTTTACTGGAGCAATGTCATCAATAGCATTTTTAACTTTAAGGAGAACGTCAACGGATTATGCGGATATACTCGGCATCACAGATGAAGCCTTAATAAATTGCACACTAGTGTTTTCATTTATACACCTCTTCTTGACAGAGACAGATCTTCAGCGGCTGGAGAAATCAGCCAGATAGTGCTACATCCTTAATCAGAATCATAATCAGAATCAGAATCAGCTTTATTGCCAATAAAGCAGTGGATGAAATGTTCAGACCCTTACTAATAAGCAGATCCAGAGTGTTGACTAAAAATGGCTTGTTTTTTTAAGTGAGCGTATGTTTAAAAGTGCTAACTTAACAATATATGTTTTTGGTTCCAGAGTAATCTCAGATTGACGTCTAATAGGAAACAGATTAGAGAGGTTTGCCGTACGTCTTGAGAAGGCCTTAGTCTTCCTATCACTTGACACAACAGATATAGAGAAATCTACAGGCCGATTGGGTTCCCGCTTATGTGAACATTTGTAAATGTTGCTGGTATCGTAGCAGGGACCCAACACATATGGCTGAGGGTTGTTATGAGTTGTTTGTTGTTCACCCAGAGCAGATGAATGACGTTAAGGTCCCTGGAATTGTGGCCGTAGAGCTCTCTCTTTTTTGGCTGATATCTGGGGGCTTGCAGCAATGGAGTAGGAGAGCTTTGTTCCAGCAAACGCTCCATTTTCTTTGAGAAGCTCAGAAGAGTCGATGTTGGTAAGAGGAAGAGTCGCTGGTTCGATCCCCATGGCCACCACCATTGTGTCCTTGAGCAAGGCACTTAACTCCAGGTTGCTCCGGGGGGATTGTCCCTCTAATAAGGGCACTGTAAGTCTCTTTGGATAAAAGCATCTGCCAAATGCATAAATATAAATATATAATATAAATATAAGAGTGTGTGAGGTGAGAGGGACTGTGGCTCTGGTGTTTCTGGAGTCTGAATTATGTTATCTTGGCTTCCTTCCAGGAATTCGTCCTTCATGTATCTTGGAGCCGTTCTAATTTGTCACAGTCCAACTGGAGAACACTCTGTGGGTGGGGCTAAGGATGGTTTGTGTCCCTGAGCAGTGGATGTTTTGGCTGCGCAGTGTAATTAATTTCCTTGTGGTGTGTATTGAGTCAAGTCAAGTCAAATGTATTTGTCACACACGTCTTACCTTACTAGCTGAACAAGATACACTTTAAACTGTTTCTCCATTAAAAATGTATCTGTAATAGTAGACAGTTTATGCCAACACTTCATCACATGCTGAATTGAATTGACGTATTGCAAATGTTTAAAGCCTAAAGGTCAAAACATACTGGCCGAGTTTGAAATGGCATACTACCATACTACTCTTTACTATTTCTGCCATAGACATATACAGGTATGGCGGAAGTAGTAAGAATAGTATGGGTAGTGTGTCATTCCAAACTCAGCCACTCTTTATGAGAACGCAAGCCCTTCTACCTGATTAATAACGCATCCTCTTTCAAACGTATCTCTAACGCCCCCTCGAGTTCTGAGGTTTGTTACCGGCACAATGATGCAAGAACGCATGCAAAGCATGTTCAACATGACCACGCATTGGCTATACGTTGGCCAAGTGCGCGCATTTGTGTACACGTAGACTAGGCTACTTGTGTAAAGGATCTGGCCTAACGGTAAAACCCATTGAAATAACTATACTTTAATTTTGGTTAGCAAAAAAAGTAAATGTGAGGTCAAAATAAATGGAAGATTCATGAAACAGGTGCACCCACATCTCATTCTGCTCGTAACACACCAAAGTGACGTGCTATATATGTGCAGATTAATTTCATGCAAATGGAAACTAATGTTCCCTATCTGTCACTCACTCGACGTTTGTCGATGAAGTGACACTAGGGGTCACTCTTGGGAGCCCGAGACACCTCTGATCTTTCATAAAAGGCCAATGGGAATTGGCGAGTGGTATTTGCATGCCACTCCAACATACTCTTTTCTTGGCTTGGAGTTGGACTCAGTCTTGATGACGGCGTGCCTCATGAACGGTCGGTGCTGACCGGTTTGAAGGCGTTCAGACAGACAGTGGTTCCACTGAAACTGTTTCAGAGTAAGACCCAAGGTGTCTTCCCCTTGGGAGTGATTTATCCACAATGACCACATGTTGGGTGTCTCCCAAAAACACACACAAACACACACACACATCCACCCATACAGTGGCAGCACATGGCCAGCGAGAGGTGACTCACTGGACAACATTTGTAACATAATTTGTGTGTGTGTGTGATGTACAGTTGATGTAGATGCCACTTTTGGTGCCAGTATGAAAGAATGGCAGTAAATTACGTTTAAAGAATGAAGCTCATCTGGTCCGTTTGATGTACGTGTCTCCACTCTCGTTTTATATAAAGCTTCATATGAGCTTGCAATCTCTTGCTCCTTGACGTGACTCACGATGAATCATATTTTTCAATAATTTTATCTCAGGCTTCTTTAACACCAGGTACTGAAAGATTCAAGCCACAGCTGAGCAATCAAACAATCAGTCTCTGTGAATCTTCAATGTATTTTTGTGTATTGGGAAATCAGGAGGTATAATTCATGTCGTAATTGAATAATAACCATCAATGTTGGTTGTTGAATGTTCCCAGAATGTTGCAGGGAACCAAAAATTGTAAGTTGGGTCTATGCCAACAATGAAACTAAGACAAATCCATAAACATATACTGTACATTACATTGAAGATATTTAAAGAAGAAAATATTTAAAATATATAATAATAAGATCATATTATTCTGCAGTCAGAAGTTCTGATGGTGACAGTAAACAAGTACATGAAAATGTACATACGTATTCAAGTCAAGTCATATTTATTTATAAAGTGCTTTTCACAACACAAATCGTTTCAAAGCAGCTTTACAGAAAATCAGACATTGACAGAAAATAAAAATGTAATATCTATAAAGTCTTGGAGTCATCATTGTGTAGTTGGATTAAATATGATTGTAAATTGTGTTTTAAAATAAGTAATTAAATAATAATTGTATTAATAACCCCAGTGAGCAGCTGAAGGCGACTGTGGCAAGGAACACAAAACTCCATATGATGTAGATTAATGGGAGAAACCAGACTCACTGTGGGGGCCAGTTCCCCTCTGACTAAACCCACCCTAACCCTAAACCAGACTCAGTGTCGGGGCCAGTTCCCCTCTGACTAACCCCACCCTAACCCTATACCAGACTCACTGTGGGGGCCAGTTCCCCTCTGACTAACCCCACCCTAACCCTAAACCAGACTCACTGTGGGGGCCAGTTCCCCTCTGACTAACCCCACTCTAACCCTAAACCAGACTCACTGTGGGGGCCAGTTCCCTCTGACTAACCCCACCCTAACCCTAAACCAGACTCATTGTGGGGGCCAGTTCCCTCTGACTAACCCCACCCTAACCCTAAACCAGACTCACTGTGGGGGCCAGTTCCCTCTGACTAACCCCACCCTAACCCTAAACCAGACTCACTGTGGGGGCCAGTTCCCATCTGACCAACCCCACCCTAACCCTAAACCAGACTCACTGTGTGGGCCAGTTCCCCTCTGACTAACCCCACCCTAACCCTAAACCAGACTCACTGTGGGGCCAGTTCCCCTCTGACTAACCCCACCCTAACCCTAAACCAGACTCACTGTGGGGGCCAGTTCCCCTCTGACTAACATCATGAATATAATGTCAATATTACTTATGTATAGTTAAAGTCATGGTTTACAATTATTAAACTAAGTAAGTGTTAAGGGTCAGTGTTGAAATGTCAATTTTGTTTGAACTGTAAGATTAATGATTAATGTCTTTGAAGTTCATCCTGGATTAACTACAGAAGTTCACATAGATGCAATTGTCCTTTTTAATTGGCTGATGAAGGCTTTTGTTGGCAATTAATTTATAGTCTATGTATTCGATTATAAGAGTGTAGTCCATCAATAGACAAAGTTGATTGCAGAGATTAATGATGCGCATCGCAGTTCAACTGGCAGGTCATTTCGGTGAGGTTCGGTGAGGTCTATCCTAAGTCCAAGGTTCAGGGAGTGGCATTTGAAGTATCCCATGTCTTATGTTTCAAGTTGGCATCAGTTCATCCTCTGAAGTCAAAAGACTGAAGTGATGTCTGGCTAGTGCGGGCTGTAGTTTGTCGTCATCACACAGCGACACGTAGCAGTCGAGTCCAACACCAAGCAGGAACGGAGCTGCATCTGGCCGGCTTTGGTAACCTTGGGATAACGATCCTGGGATTGAGAAGGGAAACAAATAATATTAGCATAGCCATTCAATTCATAGATGAGTTATAGAATATGAGAAATGTTTCTGGTTCTATCAGACATAACTAAAGCAGCTAATTGTGAGGGTTAAATTAAGTGTATGTCTGACTAAATAGATCTAGACTTAAACTGAGAGAGTGTGTCTGAGTCCCGAACAGTGTTTGGGAGACTATTCCATAGTTTAGGAGTCAAATATGAAAAGGATCTACCTCCTTTTGTGGATTTTGATATTCTAGGAATTATTAACAGGCCAGAATTTTGTGACCGTAATGAACGTGATGGAATATAGTGTAGTAGAAGATCACTTAAGTACTGCGGAGACCATTCAAAGCTTTGTACGTAGTTAACAACATTTAACAGGTATTCAGTGTAACGATGATAAAATGGGGCTAATATGATCATATTTCTTGGTTCTCGTCTCGGCTGCTGCATTTTGAACCACTCGGCAGCAGAGACCTAAAGCCACATTGACGAAGCTTCAAGCGTCCCGGCTCTTGCGTCTCTTGGAGCACTTGTAGAACACTGATGCGCCTCAGGTATGCCCTGCCGAATATTCAGCAGTTCATCCCTGGTGAGACTGATCGGGAAAGAGTGAAAAAACCATGACAAACAAACAAATGTAACATAAACGCTAGAGAGCTCCACACCAAAGCAGCCACCTATTAGTGATGTGTGCCTCGGAAAACACAAGTAATGTTGAATACTGAATCATGTTAAGGCTGATTGACTGAAATATTGCTGTGTTATTTAATCCATGTTTACACATTTCCTTTATAGTTCCCTCAGATGAAAGACGTTTGCTGGAGTTTAATGTTGTTTATTTTATTTTCCAGGTCTTTTAGCAGCACCTGCACTGAGTGAGTCAACGCAACGCCTCATTAAAACCTCATTTAATGACCGTCGTCTGTTTTCTACAGACATCAGTAGGGTTTGTACACATGTGCTTGTATTTTGTGTTATCAAAACAACACGAACCCGCCCTTGGCGAGGTGGTAAATCTTGAGTCGCAGTGGGCGTTTGGATGTCAGGAGAACACACACCTGTATTCTCGCCCTCATGAGCTCATGTCTAGAGTCGAGGGTTTATAAATCCACCTGAAATGCTCCCATAGGATAAAGAAATCACAAATGAGATCTCTTTAATGGCTCAAGTGTTTCTCCTAGATCAATGGGATGAAATGGAGAGACTTTGACAATGTCTCCAGGAGTTTCTCTTGAGAAGAAGACATCAGTAATCGCAGAAGAGATCTGAACAATGACTCAAACTGTGCAATCAAAGATCAGACATCTCAATGTCAACTCAAACATTTCCAAGGCTGAATGATTTTTGATATGCTGCTCACATTGTTAGCTTCATCCTCTTGCTGTACGCCAACTGTATTGACTTGTTTGTTTTATTTCTATTCTCCAAAATAATTTGGAGACATATCTAAGACAAAGTTGACACAATGAATAATTCCAGTAAATCTCAAGAGATATGAAAGAGCAACATGCCCTACTCGTCGGTTTCCTCCCGAATGCAAACTCGGGTTGTTTATCCTGTGTTTCCTGCACCTGGCGGATAGCCGCGGGGGAAAATGTGATGTGCCAACATTCCTGTCCGTTTCAGAGCTGGCACGGGTCGCGCATAACCCACATTCCTCAACTTAAAGACACAGGACACCCACAAAACCATCATCCTTTATAACTAAAGCAACGTGACATTTTCTAAGATCTTTTAAGGTCTTTTTAATCTGTGTACTGGCGTCAGATGTGGGTGCGTAACTTTAGAGTCTGAATTCATCATCTCACTAGCATTCAAAAACTGTAGAGACATTTACATCAAGACCAGGTCCACACTAATATGTTTTTGTATGAAAAAGCATTCATCTATGCCTCTCATAACATTTAACGAATTAAGTCTTACTGTATTCTTATTGTATTTTGTACGTTCATATTGTGTATTATTGTTATTATTTTGGTTCTCATTACTGGCATGGAGAATATGTGTCACAGTTGTTGAACAGAAATAGTTTGAGGAAGCACATCTGGAGGTCGAGTGCAGAGAAGAGGAAGAGACCTGAAAGAAAAATAGTCGTCCATTCTTGTGAAAATCCCCGTCCTGCCTTCAGCCGGTGTGTTAGTCACTCACAAACTCCTGGAGTAAATGACTAACTGCACCAGAGACCTGTGTGACCCCACTTCCTCCTCAGACAGACAACCGTTTCCTGTGCTAAACGTCTCTTAAAACACAAGCTAACTTACAGAGCTGCTCCACACCAGTGTGAGGATATTGGAATAATAATCTGTTTGTTTTAGCAATGGTTATAATACAATGTGCAGAGGCAGGAAAACATACAGTGACAGATTGGGTAATCTTGGAGGTAAAGGAAGTGATGTCAGGTAAAGGTGTGCTCCTCATCATAGGTGTGATTGTGTGTAAATTGTTATAGTTGTGTAGATTATAAGGAGCTTTCATTCTGCCATGTTCTGTTGACAGTAGTTATTTTTTATGTTGTTGGCTGAATATTTTAGTTACTTATGCCATCTAGTGGTGACCAAGTAGTTTCCATCATGAGATAAAGTGTCTCTGTTTTGTGTGTTTAGTGTAGCATTTTTATCTGAAGACTGGACAATTCGCCATTTTTGCCTTGAAACCTGATGCACAAAACAACTTAATTTACTTAAAGGGACAGTTCACACAAAAATGAAAGTTCTCTCTTTACTCACCCTCATGCCATCCCAGATGTGTTTGAGTTCTAAAAAGCACATAAAGGCAGCATAAATGTAATCCATAACACTCCAGTGGTTAAATCCATGTCTTCAGATGTGATATGATAGGTGTAGGGCCCGGGTGGCTAATCGGGATGATCAGGAGGATTCCCGCTGGGCCGGTCAAAAATTGGGCTGGTTAGGTCTGCTTGTTGAATGCTTTCATCATATGTCGCATAACATTGCCAATAGTCCGTAACATCCGGTACTTAAGGGATCCGAATTGCATTCTGTATTATATCAGATGCAATCCGTATTTTATCATCTCACACCCAAACAAATGAGAGATGAAACTGTTGTTGCTGATGTTATGCGGCTTCACTTGACAGCGTGGGAAGGATCATGGAAGATCCATCGAGAACAGATAGTCTACTAATAGCTAAAAATTATTAGCGCAATTAATCACAATGCCCCCAGACTGTAATAAGGAAGATTCCTGAGAAATGCTTGTAGTACCACCTGTTTACTCCAGAGGGCAGAAGGGAAATTTCTCAGCTGTATGAGCAACACACAGTTTATACAGTGAACAAAACAACCAACCACACAATCATGCCTTACATTCTTGAGTTCAAAACACTTGATGGAGCACAAAGCCGGAGCACAAAGCCGAACTAAGAGATCTCAAGATGTGTTTAAAGATTGAGTATTAAACTATATTTAACTCGACACAGTGACCTAAACATTTTATGTTTATGACACAACACACCCGAAATGTCTGACGTAGGTGTACATTGACGGGCCCTTAAACAAGCCCTCATAATAAATCTCCAACTGATTGATAAATTCACTTGTGTAATGGATCGCGTGAACTGTTGATCAATGATTGACTTATGATCAATAATATGATAGTAAACAATACATTGTATTCTAAAGCCGCTTTTTGAATGGTTTTATCAATGATTAACTCTTCTGCTACAAGAATGTAATGCATTTTAATTATCTGAATATTTGTTTATATTATATATATATATTGTGTTATGATATATATATACAGTATATATAGTGTTATGATATATATATATATATATATATATATATATATATATATATATATATATATATATATATACAGTATATATAGTGTTATGATATATATATATATATACAGTATATATAGTGTTATGATATATATATATATATATATATATATATATATATATATATATATATATATATATATATATACAGTATATATAGTGTTATGATATATATATATATATACAGTATAGTGTTATGATATATATATATATATATAATTTTTTAACATTTAAAGATAACTATGTATAATTATTTCATCATTATATATTGAATTATTGTTATATGAGGGCCTTTCTCAGCCAATATTTTTATATGCAATTAATCGCGATTAATTAATCGGGACACCATGTAATTAATTCGATTAAAAAATTGTAATCGATTGACAGCCCTAATAAAAACAAAATTTGTTTTGTCACAAAGTAACAGAATACTTAAATGAATACAGATGCAACAGCATGACATGGTATGAAAATAATGGGACTTTACAGCTCTCAAAAGATTAAACTCAACGAAACAAACTGCACAGAGTGTCTTCTATATCGTATCATGCGATAAAACCCTCTTACACATTTTGCCTTTGTCCTGAACATTTACGTTCCAAGTAAAAGTAAAGTACAAATGTGTTATTTTTTTGTCTTTTATTTCACTCGGTTTTCAAGAGAATATTTTCAATTCACGCATCTTATCACGTGACTTGTTGAGCGTGTTACCACGGAGACATATTGCGTGTGGGGGCTTCACGCTATTCTCCGCGGCATCCACTCACAACTCACCACACGCCACACCGAGAGTAAGAACCACATTATAGTGACCACGAGGAGGTTACCCCATGTGTCTCTACCCTCCCTAGCAACCGGGCCAATTTGGTTGCTTAGGAGACCTGGCTAGAGTCACTCAGCACACCCTGGATTCAAACTCACGACTCCAGGTGTGATTGTCAGCGTCAATAATCACTGAGCACTGAGCTACCCTGGCCCCGCCTAGATATATCTTTCAAATAAATCTTAACCACCAACCCCCACCCCCCTTTTGGGTTTGGGCTGACTTGGACATGACATCCCAGGCTGAAAATGAATCCCACTCAAGACCCTGGTGAGAAACAGATCAATATTTATGTACTTTTTTACTATAAATCTACACTTTCACATTCTTCTTCTTTTGTTTTTGGCGATTCACATACTTTGTGTACGCCACCTACTGGGCAGGGAGGATATTTTATAGTTAAATATGCTTGTTTTTGAATAAATAAATATTAGATCAAATTGCAGCTATTTACTTTCAGTTTTTCAGTTTAAGTGTAGAAAGCTTCTTTAGTCAAGTAGCTTGTAGTGGAACTAACTGCTTTCTCAGTTTATCAGTTTTCATTGAGCTGTTTCTTTCTGTTCTGTAGTTCGTAGCTAGATACATGTTGGACTAGTTTGCCTAAAATTGAAAAGACCCTAATAGGCCCTACTTTCTTTAAAGTACAAAATGTAAAACTGGTTAATGTGCTGAAAAATACAAGACAAACTCATTCATTGTGACCCCCATTTTATGTCACTGCCCCTTTTTCTTAACAAACTTCAATTCTGAATCGTCTCTAATCCAAAATTATTGAGAGAGTTTCACTAAATTCAGTTTGGAGGTAACAAACACACCCACAGATGAGAAACGTCATGGTTACTATTGTAACCTCCGTTCCTTGATGGAAGGAACGAGACGTGTCAATTGTAGTGACACAAGGGGTCTCTTCTGAGAGCCTTGCGTACCTCTGAACTTGAATTTGAGAAAAAGCCAATGTCAAGTTGGCAGACAGAATTTGCATGCCCCGCCCCGCAAATGCCAGACAGGTTTTCACTGAGGAACCGAGAATACGGTTATGGCGCATTACAGTGGAAGGGATAGTGATGTGGCAAGGGGAACACAATGTCTTGTTCCTTCCATCGGGGAACGGAGGTTACAACAGTAACCATGACGTTCCCCTTCTGTCACTCACTCGAAGTTGTGTTGATTGTATTGACACAAGGGGTCCCACTTTAAAAAACGCCACGCACTAACCCATGTTACGTGGCTGCCTAGCCAGGTGCAAGCAGGCTGTTGCGTGCTAGAAGCAGCTGGGTCGGCTGCACGTAACCCTCCCCAACGCCCCAATAAAAGGTGTCATACACCGCTCTTAGATTCCCCGTACCCGTACGGAATTCCTCCGCTGAATCTGCGGCCAGAGTGCTAGGAAGGAAGAGCATCCAGGAAGCTATAGCTTGCTGGCTCACCTGGGAAAGAAGGCACACTGGATCAGCTTGGTGAAGGGCGCAAGTTGCAAGCGGAACACCCAGTCGGTTGTTCCGTTTTTCCGAGTTCTACCGGCTCTGACCTGTCAAAACATGTGACGAGACCGACTTAACCCAGAGGTTGTAGAACCTAGCAAAGGTGAGTCAGGTTCTGGCTTGGTTGATTGTGTCTATGACTGGAGGTGGTAGACCACTTAAGTCTTCTGCCAGTGCAGGCGGGGCCCCGTTCAGGAGCTAGCACACGGCCCCCAAACCCAGTTGAGAGGTGTCTGTGGTGACCACGACACGTCTGGACACCTGCTGTAGGGGGACTCCTGTCTGCAGAAAACAGAGGTCTATCCAAGGGTTGAAAATCTGATGGCAGGAAGGGGTGATAAACATACGGTATGTGCCATGGGTATCTCGGGACTCAAGTCTAAAGCCAGTGCTGGAGCATATGTATCAACCCGAGTGGCTTGACCATGGCCGAGGATGCAATATGCCCCAGGAGCGAGCCAGGCATGTAAGCACTGACTGCGCACGCTTGGTTGTGAGGCGTGCTGACATTGAGGCTGAGTCTAACTCCAAACCGAGAAAAGAGATGCTCTGAACCGGAGAGAGCTTGCTTATTTTTCTCAGTTGACCTGAAGCTCTAAGCAGCTGAGGTGCGCAAGCACCTGGTCCCTGTGTGGGCTGAGAGCTGGGCCCAGGTTGAGGCAGAGCTGCCGCTGGCTTTTTTGCAGGGGGATGCCCACGGCGAGCAGATGGAGGACGGCCTGCACTACGACGGCGCGGCATGATGTGGGAGATGGCCTCCGTCTGTTTCTTCACCGCTGAGAACTGCTGGGCAAAGTCGTCGACGTTGTCACCAAAGAGACCGAACTGGGAGATGGGGGTGTTGAGGAAGCGGGCTTTGTCAACGTTGCACATCTCGACAAAGTTCAGCCATAGATGGAGTTCCTGGACCATGAGGGTGCCCTTCGCCCGCCCGAGTGCTTGTGCTGTGACCTTCGTAGCTCTGAGAGCGAGGTCAGTGGCAGATCGCAGTTCCTGCAGCACGTCTGGATCGGGACTACCCAGGTGCATATCTTTGAGTGCCTTGGCTTGGTGTACTTGCAGGAGAGCCATGCATGCAAGGTAGAGACGACCTGTCCAGTGACGCTGTAGGCTTTCGCAGTCAGTGACAATGTTGTTCTATAGGCCTTGGAGGGGAGTACCGGACGGTCCAGCCAGGTGGTGGCATTCTTGGGACACAGGTGGATCGCAACCGCTCTGTCCACCCTTTATACCCTTATGTCCGGGGGCAGGGCATGCAAATTCTGTCTGCCAACTTGACATTGGCCTTTTCTCAAGTTAAATTTCAGATTTAGGCGAGGCACTCAGAAGAGATCCCTTGTGTCACTACAATCGACACAACATTGAGTGAGTGACAGAAGGGGAACTCATACACTTACATTAGGAAGTGACTGTCTCGTTATTTCTCAATTTCCTGTCAGACTGACTCGTCTCTCATTTTTATTTCATTTCTGCACTAAAATATAAAAGGAATCTGTGCAAAACGAAAGGAAATACTTCCAAAAGGGATTATTGTAAATTATGATGATTATTAATTATTGAAAGCAACATTCAGAAAGTGAAAGTAAAGTTCAGATCGTTGGAGCTTTTATAAGCAGTGAAAATGGATTCACTCTCTGTGGAAGAACTTTCTTGTCCCGTGTGCTGTGAAATCTACAAGAATCCTGTTGTTCTGTCGTGTAGTCACAGTGTGTGTAAAGAGTGTCTTCAACAGTTCTGGAAAACCAAGAGAACTCAGGAGTGTCCCGTCTGCAGGAGAAGATCTTCAAAAGATGAACCTCCTCGTAATCTGGCATTGAAGAACTTATGTGAGATGTTTGTGAAGGAGAGAAATGAGGAGGAGATCTGCAGTTTACACAGAGAGAAACTCAAACTCTTCTGTCTGGACGATAAACAGCCGGTGTGTTTAGTGTGCAAAGATTCACAAAAACATACCAATCATACATTTCTCCCCATCAGTGAAGTTATTCCATCTTACAAGGTACGACAAACTTCTCTTGTTTCATTTACAAAGAAGGTTCAATTGCTTTAAACATCGAAATCAGAACATTCATATACATGATATTTTCCTGCAGCATTTTAATATGTATTACATACATGAACATATCATAGTAATCTCTCAGCAGCTGCAGATTCACAGATTTTCACTTTGTTAAATTTCAGGAGGAACTTAATACAGCACTGAAGTCTTTACAAGAGAAACTCAAACACACAGTAAAGAAAAAAGGAGAGTTTGATAAATCAGTTGGACACATCAAGGTGAGGATACAGAATCAACAATCAAACACATTTGCTGATAAATGATGTGATGTGTGTGAATGCAGAGCTGATTGAAGTGAATTTGATGTGATTTCAGACTCAAGCTGAGCACACAGAGCGTCAGATTAAAGAGCAGTTTAAGAAGCTTCATGAGTTTCTCCGACATGAAGAAGAAGCTACAATCACTGAACTGAGAGAGGAAGAGGAGCAGAAGAGTCAGATGATGAAGAAGAAGCTTGAGGAGATGAACACACACATCTCAGCTCTTTCACACACAATCAAAGACATGGAGGAAATGATGAAAGCCAATGACGATGTCTCATTTCTAAAGGTGACAGTCAAACTCTCATCATTGATTTCTGCTCTTATTGATCATTTGAGGAGCTCATCAAGTGTTTTTTTGTCTTTTGCAGAACTTTAATGTGACAATGGAAAGGTAAGTGTCTCCTCTCTATGGTTGTGAAGTCAAAGTCACTGCAGTACTGACTCCTGAATGTTCTTCCAGAGTCCAGATCTCACAGCCGGATCCACAGATGACTTCTGGAGCTTTCATTCATGTGCCACATTACTTGGGCAACCTGACATTCAGAGTCTGGAAGAAGATGCAAGACATTGTCCACAAGAGTGAGTCCACAAAACATCTCTGCTCGCACACTGAGAGTGTGACATTTGAATATTTACACAAAAAACAAAAGTGTGTACTCCATTATAAACATGACAATAATATACACTATACACACTTTTAATGTTTGTGTTGTGATTCACTGTTAAACACTGATAATAAAACATGAGTGTGTAACTAATAACAACACTGACAATATCTGATAGTGTTTCATCAATATGACAAGTGCTCATAATTCATAATAATCTGTATATGATTCACTCTTGATGATTATATGAACATCTGTTGATTGTTTTCTCTCATCAGCTCCTGTGATTCTGGATCCAAACACTGCAAGTCCAAATCTGATTCTGTCTGATGATCTGACCAGTGTGAGATACAGTTATAACAGTCAAATATTACCTGATAATCCAGAGAGAATTAACTATTATCCGTGTGTTCTGGGTTCAGAGGGGTTTAACTCAGGAACACACTGCTGGGATGTGGAGGTTAAAGACAATAAAGACTGGAGTCTTGGAGTAACTACAGCATCAAACAAGAGGAAGGGACTTGATTTCTTCAAAACTGATGTCTGGAGTGTGGGGAACACAGGGTTTTCCTCCACTGTGTTTAATGTCACACAGAATCTTGAGCGTGTGAGAGTTCATCTGGATTATGACGGAGGAAAAGTGTCATTCTCTGATCCTGTAACTAACACACATCTACACACATTCACACACACATTTACACACACACTCTTGCCATTCTTCTGGAGTTATGATGATGTCACTCCTCTGAGGATTTTACCAGTAAAATGTTTGTAACAACAGAAAATCTCAGTTAAATCAGGGGCTGGATTCACAAAAATGTTCTTAAAAAAAATTTAAGAAAGTTCTCAGGATAAATAATAAGAAGTTCGTAAGAACGTTCCTGAGTGCAAATCTTGACAACTTCAGAAGAAGTTCTCAAATATTCTCTTAAGAATAAAGAGTGGCTTTGACATTGTCTAATAGACTACAACAAATATAATATTTCAACACTGTTAAATCATCTATTAAACGTTCTTTTTTAAATTAGGAAGCGCCTTGTGATTTTGAATATAAAGTGCATGAGATGTGTAATATAATATATTTAATGTAAACATGAGCAGCATAAAAAAATACATTATTAACAATATAAGTGTAACCAGTCCTACTCAACCCACTCAAACTGGGGTCTCCTGCATGGGAGGCAGGCTCTAACATTAGTCCAGCTACCAGCCAGCTGGCTACCTTTGCACAAGCAAGACTAGTGTCTTCTGATGTTTATCCGGTTGTTGCTATGCTTTTGCTAAGGTGTTCTCTTTATTTTTTTAGAACTTTGCCATGCAGTTGTTTTCTTTGTGGTTGCTTTCTGGTCCAAATGAAAAGAGTCCAAGTATCTATTGTGGGCACTACTGTCACGTTCCTGTGTTGTCTGCCACATGTTTTCTGTTTCACATGCCACTTTTCACGTTCCATGTCACGTTTTCCTTGTTGTCCGCCCCGTGTTTCACTGTCTGTGTATAAACTACATTTCCCATGGTTCCCGGCCCTCATCACCACTGCCACAGCGTTATTGTCCGCACCTGAATATCGTTTGTCATCATCATGTCTCCGCTGTATTTAACCTCGTTTGTTTCTCCATTCCCCTATCGGTCTTTGATGTATGTGGACGCCTGTTTTCCGTGCTCTCTGTTTTGGTTTATTCCCCGGTTACCCCTTCTGCAAGCCTTCCGTGTTTTGTTAACCCGTTGTATGCCTTCCGTGTTTTGTTTTACCTTTTCCCATCGTGGATGTTTACTTTGTTCGTGTTTTTTCGTGTTGCCTTTTGAGTTAATAAAGTATCGCTGCAATTAGATCCTCGTCCCGTGTCTGCCTTCACCCTCAACTGTGACAGAAAGACCGACCAATAATGGATCTAGCAGTGGTTTTCACCACACTGGCCCCGGCAAATCTGACCGTTCGCGAGTACTCACGTCTCTTCTCCACGGTCGCCATCCACACCGGGTTCGACGACGCTGCCCTGAAGACTATCTACCGGGTCGGATTACCAGCTGAGGGAAGCGCCGGAACCCGGAGACCACACGTGGAGGGAGTACGTGAGTCTCGCTCTGAAGAAACTCGCGGCCGACGAACCACCCCTCGTGATTCCGGCTTTCGAGCCTGAGCCCATGCCTGCCCTGATCGATGAGCCAGCGCTGCCAACTTCGTCCGCCCGGAGGAGGAGGAGAAGAAAGGCTTCCGCTCTCCAGCTCACGCCGGCCACGATCAGCGAGCCAGCACCTGCGCCTGCCACGGTCAGCGAGTCAGCACCCACACCTGCCACGGTCAGCGAGCCAGCACCCACGCCTGCCACGGTCAACGAGCCAGCGCCAGTAGCCTTGACCGTCCAAGAGCCAGCGCCAGTAGCCATGACCGTCCAAGAGCCAGCGCCAGCAGCCATGACCGTCCAAGAGCCAGCGCCAGTAGCCATGACCGTCCAAGGGCCAGCGCCAGTAGCCATGACCGACCAAGGGCCAGCGCCAGTAGCCATGACCGTTCCAGAGCCAGCGCCAGCAGCCATGACCGTCCAAGGACCAGCGCCAGTAGCCATGACCGTCCAAGAGCCAGCGCCCCTCGAGCCTTCTAGGGCTCCGCCTCCCGAGCCTCCCAGGGCTCCGCCTCCCAAGTCTCTCGAGTCTTCCAGGGCTCCTCCTCCCGAGCCTCCCAGGGCTCCGCCTCCCAAGTCTCTCGAGTCTTCCAGGGCTCCTCCTCCCGAGCCTCCCAGGGCTCCGCCTCTCAAGTCTCTCGAGCCTCCCAGGGCTCCGCCTCCCAAGTCTCTCGAGTCTTCCAGGGCTCCCGAGCCTCCCAGGGGCTACATATGATGTTTAATTGTGTTTGTGGACTATTTCAGCCATTTATTTTGTTGCATTTTTTTCCAAATCAATTATTATACACATACATCTTTACTTTAACTATGACAGATACTTTACATAATGCTTGTTAATGGATATTAATGAAAATAACACATTTTATATTAATAAATAAATAAATAATGCAAGGTTTTGCAACTTTGGTTAAATGTAAAAAATTCCCATTTATATCTAAATGGTAGTTATAATTCTGTTTTAAGTTTCATTTACTGCTAATTATGCTGTTTTATGTTAAATTACAATGTTTCTTTTAAAGATACCCTTGGGGAGATTAGTGTTCCTTTGAATTATTGTGATCCTGTTTAGATAATTCAATCTTTCCTAATGATTTTTATTGTAATTTCTCAGAATGAAGATTTTGCCTGTCAATATTTGCAGAATAAAGAGACCTAATGGTTAATCTTCTCTATGAGCATTTATTTCCATTGATAACCCACTGTACAGTATAAGAATCTGTCACTCACTCGATGTTGTGTCGATGTAGTGACACTAGGGGTTGCTCTTTGGAGCCCCAAACACCTCTGATCATTTGAAAAAAGGCCAATGGGAATTGGCGAGTGGAATTTGCATGTCACTCCCCTGGACATACGGGTATAAAAGGAGCTCGCTCGCTACCACTCATTCAGATTTTTTCTTCAGAGCCGAGCGGTTGTGTTTCAGCGAGCTGAATTCCTCTGTCGGTCTATTCACCTCTGCATGCTGTTGGATTTACAGCACATTACAGCAGTTTCTCCCCCTCGTGCACCAATTGAGTGCTGAGAATGCCCCTGGGTTCTTCAACAGCCTAAAAGAGTATATATTCTTGCAAATAAAAAAAATATATTTTCTCTAAAAGAGTGGCACTGACAGAGAGTGTCTTTTTAAAGATGCCTTTCCATCTGTGTATATTTCCTGGTTGTGGTCATTACCTCCCCGCCTCTGATGGTCAGGATTGCTGCTTTACGTGTCGGGGCTCAGACATACTGAGACGGCGTTTGTGGAGGGCTCATGTCTCACTGTGAGAGCGTGACCATGGCAACGTTGTAGTTGCGGCTATCCTTCTTAAAGGGAAAAGCCACTCCAGCCGCTCCCTGCCCGATCCTTCTATCTATTGGTATGAGGCCACGTCAGTTAGCACTGGGGGTGATTTGGCGACCCCAATGTGAGCCTTTCTGCCGGGTAACCCCCCACGGGGTTCCCATTCCCCAGTACTACTTCCCCAGAGTTCTGGGATGAGACCAACAACTCGCCTCAGGGTGAGTTTGCAGTCTCATACGGGGCTCGCGAAGAGGATGAGCTCTCGATTGTATCAACGTAGAGCGGGCTGGTCCAGTCGGACAGCGAGAACTCGGCTGGGCTCCCAACTTGGGTGGCGGTCGCCCAGTCTGAAGTCGATGGGGAGCTGGCAGCCATGCTTGCCTGAGCGGTTGCAAAGGTCAGATTGGAGTGGAACCCTCCACCCTGCCCTAAACCCTCACAGCTTGATGATTGGTTCCTGGGTTTGGAGCGCCGCTCACGGCCGCGCCCTGCCCCAGTCCCATTCTTCCCGGATGTGCATGAGGAGCTCATAAAATCGTGGCAGGCACCTTTCACTGCCCGAACCCGATCTCTGAGCTCTACTGCAGGTGCACCAAGCCAAGGTGCTGAGAGAATTGCACAAGGGTAGTTCTGACCCAGGACTTTTCCCAGCAGTTCTCGGAGGTTAAGCAGACAGAGGCCATCCTGCCCCAGCGTGAATCAAGATCCCGCACCCCGTCTGTTCATCGCCAGGGGCGTTCCGCTGCGGCAATGACACCGGCTCCACCGCAGCCCGGGACAGCTGCCCGGCCCCGGCGAAGAACCCCCCCGCAGGAAGCAGACACCCCCCCCTGTCTCACAGCCTGCAGCCAAGAACCCTAGGAAGGCTTCTAAGCGCCCCTGAGATGGGCGGCCCAGGGACGTGGAGACCTGCTACACGCCTGGAGGTTGTGAACAGACCACTCCTTCCCCCGGTGGAGGGCCGGGATGAGAATATTTTGATTTCAGGCATGCCCGAGGGGCTGCGGTACCCACATTTTCAAAAAAGAGCAGTTTTCTCATTCCCTGGATCCCAAACCCCGGTGTTTACAGCCATGGCTATTACAATTGCCGGACACCGTACAATCACGGCAGACACAGCGCTGAATACCCCCAGAGATGCACAGTAGGGTCGGCGCTTTCCTTACTGGAGGAGAGGCTGGAGGGGTGGCTGTCCCCCTCCACCTTGAAGGTGTGCGTGGCGCATCACTATGTAGTTAACAGTAAATCTCTCAGGAAGCACGACCTGATCATCAGGTTACTTAGAGGCACGAGGACGCTCTGAGCAGCTCTTTGTCTGCTTCGGAGGACAGGGGAGCGCTGTCTCCAAACAGATCATCGCCCACTGGATCATCGACATCATTGCTTTGGCATACCACGCCCAGGATGTGCCGCCCCCCTTGGGGCTTCGAACACACACCACCAGGAGTGTAGTGGCCTCCTGGGCCCCAACCAATGGTGCCTCTATAGCAGACATCTGTAGAGCAGCAGGCTGGGCAACACCCAATACCTTCGCAAGATTCTACAATCTCCAGGTTGAGCCGTTTAGTCCCGTGTGTTATCAGGTGCGAACAGGTAAGAATGCGGGAAAACTGGCCGGGTGTACCACTTGCGTACAGCGCCTTTCCCCTCCTGGAGGGGCACTTTTACCCCCCAGCCAAGTTCACATGACTGTGGACCCTGGATGTCCTTCCTCCTTAGTCCTGTGGAAGCCTAATTCGCAGAGAATCATAAAAGGAGCTGAGTGTAGGGCTGGGTTCTGTATTAAATATTCACGATAAAATCATAATGATTTTGCTGGCAATATTAAATTCAGCAATAGACCTGTCTGGTTCCATAGCTGTCAATTTTCTCCATAGGTGAAACAGACTTAAAGCCAGACCTACTGCAAGCTCTGTGTTTGTTAATTGATGATATATACTTCTGTTAAAGCCATCAGTCCACGTTATTTCAACTTCATTGTTTATAAACCATGTTTAACAGCAGAATTCCTGGTGAATAACTACACTACCCATAATTCTGAAGAGAAAAACCCACCAGTCAGAGAATTGCTGCAAACAAAGCATGCCAAATGGGCTCCGCAGCATGTGATCGGCATCAATAAATGTTATAATCACCCCCTTGTGGTCTCCCAAAGCTATTACGCCAGACTACATTAAACAGAAGGCCAAATGACAGTGAATTGGAAAGTACACAAATTTGGCTTCTAATTTAAATGTCGACCAATTTTAATATATCGAAACCTCAAACGTATCTAGAAAATAATGTGGCGATCAATAGATATATCGATGTTTTATGACATTCCTAGTATTTATCTGAATAATTTGATATGAGAATGACAAAAGAATAAAAATTGTATGTTAGATGTTCTTAGGAATGCCAACCCTTCTACCTAATGCGATATTATAATTTGAGTTTTAATGTATAGTTAATGTATTATAATGTATTGTTTTTACTAATGGTATTACTAATTAATTATAAATAATCCATCAGTTTTTCATATCGGTGGTTTCATGCTTATAACCGATAAGCTGAAGCTTTAAATTTGGTTAATATTTTTATTAGTATAGTTATATAGTAACGCTTTTATTCTGTTACGTCATTCGCAATGCTTCTTGGGATTGTAGTTTATCCTTTAATTAAAGACGTAAAGCACACAGTCTTGTATCTTTGTCATAGTTTTTTGCTTCAAATCAAAGTATGTAATGTTGTGATTCACCTCGGTGCTGGTTGCTTTGGTTCATGGTTTACAACTCTTTAGTGAAAGATTTTAGGAAATCCACATGGAAAAAATGAGCGGGAAAAATTCTTTCAGAACCAAGATGGCCTTTTAATGCCTCTATAATTCACGATATGTTCATATATGATTAAAAATACAGATGAACATGATCTGTGTGCTTTAGAGTGAAAGAGTGGCACGCTGTTCTGTGTGCACGACATTAAGGCCTGTAGTTGGGATGTCCCATGTATTGACCGAAATGAAGACCTTATTTTTTTTTTAAAGTTTTGGACAGTTCACAGCGGACAGAGTTACTGCGCGATGATAAAAATAGAAAACAAGCGATCGACAGACTGAAGCGATCGACGTAACTGCTTGTTAGGACACAACCTCTGATTAACATAGAAAATATAGAAAGAAATTACTCTTTGAAAGTGGAAAATAATAGTAATATATAATATTATTATGGGAGTTATTTGACGTGGACATTTTTGTCCTCTAAGGACCACTGAGTAATTATTTTATAGACACACAAGGTTTAAACATACAAAGAGAAGAGTTTAAAATCAAATACGAGAATTATTATATTATTCAGACTCCGTTAAGCCACGCCCATGTTGTAATCAGTATAAACCAGGGGTGCCCAATACGTCGATCGCAAATGCAATGCTGGTAGATCGCACAAAATGTAAATGTATTTCGTTACATTTTAATACAAATAAATATAATGTCTTTCCATATTTTAGTTTCTGTCTGACTTGCACTTGACGAGTAAATTTTGACCAGGCGAGATTTTTGTTTATTCAGTTGCCATGACAGGCTAGTTACCAGCAGCTAATGCCCTGATTATACAAAACTGTCTGATTCAATTCAGTTCAAGTCATCAGAATAAGGTAAAGGCCCTGGCTATTGTTTATACTGTGCTGTAGGTGTTTTGGGTTTAGAGTTAAAATTTAATGATATCAACATTGAACATTATTATATATTTTTTTTAATTAATTAGAAGATGAATTCCATGTAGGCATAAATGCAGTAGTCCCAACAAGCATTTTATTTATTTTTTTAAAATAAAACTGTTTTTTTAGTTGGTAGATCGTATTGAGTTGGTACGGAAGAGGATTAGGGCCAAGCAATAATAAAAAAATAAAACCATCTCGAGAATAAAGTCATTATAATGCGAGATTAAACTCGTTAAATTTCGAGAAAAAAGTCGAAATACAATCTTGAGAATAAACTCATTAAATATCGAGAATAAAGTCATTATAATGCGAGATTAAACTTAACGAGTTTTTTCTCGAAACACAACGACTTTATTCTCGATATTTAATGAGTTTATTCTCAAGATTGTATTTCGACTTTTTTCTCGAAATTTAACGAGTTTAATCTCGCATTATAATGACTTTATTCTCGATATTTAATGAGTTTATTCTCAAGATTGTATTTCGACTTTTTTCTCGAAATTTAACGAGTTTAATCTCGCATTATAATGACTTTATTCTCGATATTTAATGAGTTTATTCTCAAGATTGTATTTCGAATTTTTTCTCGAAATTTAACGAGTTTAATCTCGCATTATAATGACTTTAATCTCGATATGTAATGAGTTTATTCTCAAGATTGTATTTCGACTTTTTTCTCGAAATTTAACGAGTTTAATCTCGCATTATAATGACTTTAATCTCGAGATGGCTTTATTTTTTTTTATTATTGCTTGGCCCTAATCCTCTTCCGTAAATTGGTCATTTAAAAGTAGATCATCACGTAAAAAAGTGTGGGCACCCCTGGTATAAACGTTCTACTCTTAAAATTTTAAAGCCACTGCGATGCTTCATCCGGCCAGCAGGCGGCAGCGGCGCGTCACCTAAACACACAAACTCGCACTGTAGATACAATCCAGCATGGCGGAGCGACGTTGAAGCAAAACAAACGAAGATTTTATTGGCCGTTTTGACATTATAATCATACACGGACTTTTCAACATTATTCGCTTAAATGAATTTATAATCTTAATTAAGCGCGCGGAAGACGTTCGTGTCATACCAATCTCGCGAAATCGTAATAGTTGCCCTAACAATTCCGTTCAAATTGAACGCAAAGCATTTCTTTAATATTTTAATAAAGAATTAGACTATAAAATGGATAAGAAGCAGCATAAATCGGACAAACACCACCACCACCATCATCGTCGTCGTCGTCATCACCAGACCTCCAGCAGTAGCAGCGGGGAGTCCGGCGGCAGCAGCCCGGCTCACGGTGCGCCCAAGGCGGCCAACGCCTTCGCCAACGACGGCAGCTTCATGGAGATGTTCAAGAAGAAGATGGAGGAGGAGGAGCGGAGGAAGAGAGAGACTGAGGAAGAGGAGAAGACGACGAAGAGTCCTGAACAGGCAGGACAGGCGTCACAGGACAAGAAGCCCTTTAACGTGACCAGCTTTGTAAGAATAGCAGTTGATTTAAGGCGGTGGGCCAGTGACAGATCATTAACATTAGTGTAACTAACACATAAACTTGTGTAGATTTGTGTGGAGAGGGTCTGTTCGGGTCCTGGCCGCTTCTCAAAGCCCATGTAACGCTGTGAGTGTGTTCCCTTAACTCAGGTGGGCAAGCGGAGAGGAGGTGCCCGGTTGGCTCTCAAGACCGGAATGGTGGCCAAGAAACAGAAACAGGACTCTGAGGTGAGACACTGTATATTTATATTTATATACAGCTGTGTAAGTAATTCATTACTGTCATTAAATTACTTTTTCATATAAAAAAAGTAAAGTAAGGGATTACTTGTACTTTTTCATTAATTTAATTACAGTTACTTCTGATGTAATTTCATGGTTGGACAGTTTTTTATATTTGATATGAGCTCTATAAATTAGGTTTTATAATTGGGTATCTGTAAATCACGTTGATCACGTATGGTCAATGCTAATGCTGTTAAATCCATAAAAAAACGCATCGTGGCAGGTTGCTGACGCTGTGAACTGAACCGGTGGCGGATATCCTCCTCCCATTATTTACATGTCATATCATTTTTATTGACTTCTTGAACTGTTTGATTCACAAGAGAGCATCATATGACTGGAAAAACATGCGATGACAGTAAGTCCTCACTTTCTTTGAGACACTTTTGTACTAGCTAAATCAAAATGCCGATGTGAATGCACTTAATTCATAAACTCTCATTACTGTCCCGTATAGATGTAAACAGCATTTACTGGCGAGTCGGGTGTTTTTCTTATATGGCGTTTTCATGGGCGTGGATTGTGATGATTGTGAATGAACGTGCACACAAGCCCTATTTACCAAAGCTTAGAATTCGCTAACATACTCCCCAGATTTGTTTGTAAAATAGGCGTTTGAATCGTTTGTGAACCCGGCGGAAAGTTTTTGGGAATTAGAATTTTACACGCAAATTCCGAAAGTTTCATGAATGAGGCCCATTGACCAGTTCTGCAAGTTACACCTTTACGCCTGTAGATGGCGCCGAATTACAGTCTTTTATGAGTTATTCACAACGGGAACTAGTCTAATGAATTTTTTGCAAATTTGCGCATCGACCTGGGTATCTCCGTGAGTATTGACACTTACTATCACTCCTAAGCAACCAAACTGGCCCGGTTGCTAGGGAGGGTAGAGTCACATGAGGTAACCTCCTCGTGGTCGCTATAATGTGGTTCTCACTCTCGGTGAGGCGTGTGGTGAGTTGTGCTTGGATGCCGCGGAGAACAGCGTGAAGCCTCCATATGTGCTACGTCTCCACGGTAACACGCTCAACAAGCCATGTGATAAGATGCTATGTCATTCGCAATGCTTCTTGGGTCTCAGACGCGGAGGCAACTGAGATTCGTCCTCCGCCACCCGGATTGAGGCGAGTCACTACGCCAACCACGAGGACCTAGAGCGCATTGGGAATTGGGCGTTGCAAATTGGAGAGAAAAAAAATTGCCCGTCAAACATAAAGATACTTGAGCACTGCAGAGTGTTTAAGCATCATAAGCGTTTCCCCACAAATGACAACAAAGCATATCTAGCATATTCTGAACTGCTGAGCATGACTTTTTATCAAGTATATACAAAAAAAAAGACAACAATACTAAGAAACAATAAAATATTGAGTTTCATTAATGTCCATTTGCCATTGGAATGTGTGATCATAATCGCTCACTTTTATTATTAATTCAACTGACCCCATTTCTTGTTGAACGAGATTTAACTGAACGTACGAGATGATTGAAGTCATTCAGTTCGATCAAGAGTTAGAATGCAATTCTGAACAAAGCTCAACTTGCTGAATATTAAATATGAGTTGCCATATGTGTGCTCAAATGTAAGTAATTTCAAGGTACTGATGTCCTAGTTGAGCAGTTTTGATTTGGGGCTGGGGGGAGGGAGTTTCTACATGTATATTTGAACTACATATATTGCAAATAGCTGCATTCTGTTCATTATTGGTATTTTATTATATCTTGTGTGTGTTGATGTAGGCGGAGACAGGTAAAGGAGATGCCTGGACCAAATACATGGCAGAAGTGAAAAAGTATAAAGCTCATCAGTGTGGAGACGACGATAAAACCAGACCACTGGTCAAATAGACTGAACGCCACAGGCAACAGCTGTCCGTACACAACATCACTCATCATACTCTCCCTCACTGTTGTCCTTTTGTTTATTAGAGTCGTTTCAAGGTTGAGTTTTATCTTGTGCCCTGTATGTGACTGGTGGATTCTCGTTATTTTTAAGAAGTTATTCGCTGCATATTGTTTCATCCATGGCATTAGTAAGTCTGTTGATATTTTGTACTGTACTTGTTTGGTGCTTGAATGTCACCTGATCAAGGTTAAAGATGAAATTAAACTCACAGTACTGCGCGCTCAATGTTGACTGTCTGCTGAGAATTCCTTTCAGATTGTGTCATGTTGAGTCCCATCGAACATTCGACATTTAACAATTTAGAGCACTATTCCTAGTGTGATTTTAAGTAAACAAGAAATGTCGTTTGCAACCCATTTTATCTGTGAAATGGGATATTCCATGACAAAATGTTGAGCATGTATGTTCCCTTTGGGTCCCTTGTGACAATTTATACCATATTTTTGAATAAACTGCATAATTATACAAACTATCCAAACACACAGGACTTCTATTAACGTACAATAGAAAAGAGCAAAAGCTTGCAACAAGACATGCAACAGGCGACGACTGGCAAAGGGAGTGAAATGCGCACGTTTTACTTTCAAGCATGACAAAATAATGGTTAGAAAACTTGATAGGGTCAAATAAACCGAGGACTCTAAATACGATTTTTATGAGGGAAATTCTGAAGAATGGATTTAAACATTGTAGAAATGTGTCAAACCGAGCTATTACATTTTTATTGCAAGCTAGAAGCATAATTGAATTAACCACAATAACAAAAACCTATGTGTTCTGTGTGTGCCTGCTCCCCAGAAAGGGTTTAAGGGCAGTTCAATGTCTGTTTAAGGGCGGTTCAATGTCTGTCTAAGGGCGGTTCAATGTCTAAGGGTGGTTCAATGTCTGTTTCAAAGTCTTTTTAAGAGCTTTTCAATGTCTAAGGGCATTTTACTGTCTAAGGGTGTTTCAATGTCTGTCTAAGAGTGTTTCAATGTTTAAGGGTGGTTCAATGTCTAAGGTCATTTAAATGTCTGTTGAAGAGCGTTTCAATGTCTGTCTAAGGGCGGTTCAATATCTAAGGAGTGTTGGTGGCATAGTGGGCTGTTTAAGGGTGGTTCAATGTCTGTTGAAGAGCGTTTTAATGTCTGTTTAAGGGCGGTTCAATGTTTAAGGGTGGTTCAATATCTAAGAACGTTTCAATGTCTGTTTAAGGGCGGTTCGTTGTCCGTTTAAGGGAGTTTCAATGTCTAAGGGCAGTTCAATGTCAATTTGGGCATTTCAGTGTCTGTTTAAGGGCGTTTCGATATCTGTTTAGGGTAGGGCGATATCGAAATATATCACAATCAAGGAAATCCACGATAAGCTTTTGAGGAATTTTCGATATTTACTGCGTGTTGCTTAGGCTGCGTTTCCACTAGGACAGACGAAATCCTCTCAAAGGCGCTCACAGCGCTAGGAGAGAGTTCGCTCCGCACCGCTGCCAATCCTACGATCCACCTTGCGAGCGTGACGCTCGGCTTTCTTAGGAATGAATTGAAAACGCTCTCAGCTTCGCTCACAACGCGCCAGTGGTAACGTAGGATGAACTTGCTAATGCTAGCTGCCTTGCTAACGATTAGGCTACGTCGGACACCGGATTGATTCCATCCGCACCGCAAGACTTCAACGGTTGCGTCCTCTCATCGTCTCTAGTGAAGAGCGCAACAGAACAACAGTGATGTGGACAACAGCTCTGATCTTTCTGCGCTGTAATCTTGAATATTGTTCTCTAGCACCAAACATGCATCATGTCTGCCCCGTCCCGCTCCGCCTCTTTTCCTGCATGTGTGTAGACATGAAGCGCCGCATGAGTTAACGTGGTTTCAAAGCAGCTTTTAGACCAAAACGTTTTTCCCTTCTAAATGTATCTTTATTAATCAGCGTGTTACGAGCCTTTAATAATAAACAAATCGATTTCGGTTCTAATTTTGTGAAAATTAATTAGATTAGATAGGAATGGAAAAGGAAAGACTAAAATTACTAGTTGGTAGACTATTCTCTCACTTTAATGAAAATATACAAATGTTTTCTAAATGTTCTCTCGAGACACCCCTGAACCCACATTCAGCACATACTTGGGTATCTGAATCTAAAGAAATATAAAAAATATTTAATTTTAATTAAAAAATATTCCAACAAATACTGGACTGCTGTCACTATACTTCAGAACAACCAAACGATCTTTTAACATTCATTTTCAATTGATAATCTGATTGAATATTTTGGTGAAAGATCCCGTAGACTCCACTGCTTTGGCCATCTCTGGACTCCCTGTGCAGTTTTGTAGAGATTATTTTGACTGTTTAGAAATAATTTTCTCTTTTCTTCAGTCAACTTTTTTTTATTTAAAAGTGCATTGTGTAAATGTATATCATGATAAATATCAATATCGAACAATATGAAAAAGATTATCGTAATAACAATTTTGGCCATAATGCCCAGCCCTAGTTTAAGGGCGTTTCGATGTCTGGTCAGTTTGGGCAATTCAGTCTCTGTTTAAGGGTCGTTTCGATGTCTAAGAGCATTAAAAATAGAAGGTATTGCATTCTAACACATGCTAAACATCTTATAATTTATTAAAGGTGCTGCAAGCGATTTTATCTGTTCTACTGAGACGTTGATTTAGCCACACCCCCCCGATACCATTGAAACCGACACAAAGCATGTTCCTACGATGCTCCTATTTGCTGCAACTACAACACTGAGAACGCGCAAAACGATTGACTGGCAGAAAGCGCTAGAACAGTTTTTTGTTTGCAGTTTACAAAGTTTAATGCGGTCACAGAGACCGGTGAGATATCTCATGACACTTTTTTTTGCATGCCTTTCCATAAAAAAATTAAAAATCACTTACAGCACATTTAATGTCTCAAAGACATCTGAGAGTCTTGTATTGACGGTTGTTGGGTCATTTACTCAAAATAAGTAATCCACTACATATTCTACTTGTAAACACGTAAAATAGGCTTATGGGGTGAAAGGAAAATAATTTTCACATGTTTTCACTAAGGCTTCTGAATGTTTATTTCATTTGTGTCCTGAAGTGCAAGTAAACAAATCCTGAAAATTCAAGTATATTACAATTTTTAGCCTCCTGCCCCTTTACATTTGGTTCAGTTCATTTTTATTTTAAAGGGGGCATCTTAATTCTTGAACAGCACCAGAGACGACAATGACCTATGTAGGAGAGAGGGAGGGATTAATTTGTTCATTCATTCATTCATTCATTAATGCTTATTCAAACTGCCAATGCATTTAAAAAACTAGCATTTACAGAAGCTGCGCGCTAAAAACATGCAAACACACACGCCCTCCCTGTCCACAGTGATTCAGGTCAGTCTGTGTAAACATTGATACATATGTACAAATGCGTATAAAAAAAATTCTGTCTCATTGGACAGCCAGCAGATCATGCATAAGTGGGCGGAGTCAGTCCTGGATCAGCCAGCAGTCAAGAGTTCAGCTCACTCGAGTTCTATGATGTCACAATGGCTTCCTCTTCAAATCCCCGCCTTGGCTTTGCTTGACATCTGCAACAGACAAAAAAATTATCATAAATAAACAGAACAGCGACTACTCCTGAGAGAAGATGAAGCAGCAGCAAACGAAAGTAGCATGCAGCCAGCGGGGGGGCGTTGGGCAGCGTTTACCTGAGAAAGCCAGCTGCAAGTGTGGCGGCAGAGCAGCCTGAGTCCCTGACATTAGACCCTTTAACAAATCTGAGGAGAGACGGGACAGAGAGACAGACACATACACGCATGAGACAGGATGGAAAAAATGAGGGCACATAGACAAATAGACAGCAAAACCCAGTTTCAGTAGAGGACAATGAAAAGCAGATGAGCAACAAGATGAATGAACTCAATGAAGGACAGCAAAAGCAACAGTGAAACGAACAAGCAGGAAATACCAGCGCACACATATACACCACAAAACATCCTCTACACAACACTCGGGGTGGGCAATATGCTGGTTAACAATTTAACATTTCGGAGACATCTGCTTTAGAATCAACACTGCTTTATCTTGTATGTAAAAACCTGCAGAGCAAATTGGGTAAAACTGGCGTTAGGGCGAAACATTTGCAATGTGTCCGCCAGGAGTCATCACACACACACACCCACACGCACCAGCCATGTCAGTGATGGGGAAAGGACCCGTTAATGCTATTTGATGTGACAGAAATCAAGTATTTTTCACCCCACGCAAGGCTTATTTTAATGACCACAGAAGCACGTCAAGTATTAACGCTCACGAAAACACACAAGACGTTTTTGTCAAAGCGCTTTTCATGTGGAGTTCAAAGCAGCACTTGATATGAATCGTGAACGCAGCTTCACGATTGCTGTAACAGCGGATAGCCAGAGTTTAGTTCTTTCCATTAGTCAAACTCCCGTTTAGACTTTGAGAAAGGTTCAGGGCTGCAACTAACGATGATTTTGATCATTGATTAATCTCACGAATTCACGATTCTATACTCACACAAAACTTTTAACAAAGCCTGAGTCATGAAAAGTAGTAGTAGTAGTAGTAGTCCTTTATTGTCACATAGTAAACCAGTGAAATTGGCCATCGACCTGTCCATACAAACATACATATGACAAGGGGATAGACAGGACAGGAAGACAGGGAATTAGAAGAAATACAGCATGACATGAGGAGAGGAGAAAAAAAAGGCAGCCCCCAGACTATGCTCCTTAAGAAGTACAGTGTGGGAACAGGGAAAAAAACACCTCAGCAACATTAGCACATAATCAGTACACTCTACAACATGAACAAGACTTGCAACAGGGGAGGGATTGGGGGGTGGAGGTGGCCCAGCACAGGCAAGCAGCCATCCGGACCTGCAGCCATGTTCGGCGCTGGTCACAGACCCGCCTGTCAGACTGGGGGTACAAAGCGCAGGCGAGGGATAGGGTATCGGGCGGATGATTGCATATCTGTATATATGTGTAAGAGTTCATGTGTGTGTAGGCCTGGAGAGTCGCTATGCCAGCATCTAATCTAGGTGCCTCAGTCCGCAGGGTTGTCATAGTGATACACAGCAAGTTGCCATGGAGACAACCTTGATCAGGTCCCAGACATAGTCAACAATCACCAGGTGTCTGGGGAGTCGGGAAGGAACGCAGAGTGGCTCACTGCAGTGCTCTTCCGGGGAGTTGTTGTTCCAACAGCGGCCTTGGCCAAGGCCAGTGCTGGTTGAGGGCGGCGAAACAGATAAGATTGGGATTGTTTGGTCTTAAGGAGAGTAGCCGCATTCTAATTTACACGGCTATTCTCCTGGTCCATTTTGGTCTCTGAAACGATCCATTTGCCTTTGCAAAGCTGTGAGCTTCTCCATGATGTTATCCGTATTTTGGTTCATAGACCCAGTCTGAGTGCAGACAGCTCTGCCCACTGTTTCAATCATGACGGGCAGCCTTGTGAGGCTTTGGACAGCTGTCACCGTCTTCTTAACTCCTCGATAAACCAGGGCAATGCCTAATCCAATCAGCAGAAGACCTGTTATCGTGGTACCGAATAGGTAGATATCTTCAACGTCCTCCACGGAAAGAGCCGCCAGACACACGACCCGCCACCTCTCCCACGCGTCCATCGTGTAGCCAGCTGCGAACGTTCCGTCAGGGCAGACAGGTTCCCCCGAACCCAAGCTTCTCGTCGAGAAGATGGTGTCAACTGCGTTGAGAGACCAGTTGATCAAATCCATGATGACTTAGTTTGAAGAGCAGTGCTGAGAGAGTCTCTCAAGTACAAGACAGTAGACTAGATATGACGAGAGGAGCAAAGCAGGGAAGATAAGGGTAGGGAGAGGGTGAGAAAATGCGACCGCCTTCGTTGAGAGCCAAGAGAGAATTGACTATTAAGTTTGACTATTACTTTTAGGACATTCCTTTTAATTGTAAAACTTAAGTTTGATCAAGAAAGAGTAAAAGGATTGGGACAAAAACCAATAATCAGATGGCAAACGGCAGAGGTTGACATCAGAATAGAAATAATTCTGCCCAGCTGAAAAATATATAATTATGTTAGATACATATGCTTGTACACTAGGGCTGCACGATTTGGGGAAAATGTCATATTGCGATTATTGAGGCTAATATTGCGATATAATAAACAAAAGTTATCATGAGTTAACTTGCTTGTTATCAAGGAAAATGCACAAATAGATACTGATAATGCTGAAATGTGTATTTCTCAACTCCAACATACAAAAACAACAGCAACTATAAATGCAGTGTTTTCAAATTAAAATATTTTTACAAAATTAAATAATATCTTTGCATTACTGCAGACTTGTTATTTTCTCAATATTACACCTAAATTAAATAGAACAATAAATAAGCATTTGTCAATCTTGTCTAACCAAAAACATAAATATATATGATTGTTGTTGTAATTTTAGTGCTATTTTTCACACAAGATTGATCCTATCATGATGATGATGTTGTGAGCTGCAGACAGCAGGGGTGAGACAGCGGGGGGGAGACGAGCGTCTCCGTGTTAGCGTGCACATCAGCCGGCAGAACTTTAAATCTCTCCCGGTCTCGACTCCCGCTCAGATTGTGTCTCTTCCGCGACTGGTTGAAGCGGCTCTGACCGCACCGAGAATGACAGATTTGGGGTTTGTGTTTATTTACATGTCACGCTCCCGTATTATATGAACATTAATTATTGATTAAATAAAGCTATATCGCCAACAGTGATCTGTGTTTCGGTGTTATTTTTTTCTTTTTATTAGTGGTGTAGAAAATGGGCAAACAGCTCACAACACGATCACACTCACTCTCACATGCACTCACTCACGCACTTAACTAAAAATATGTCTGAATTCTTTAATAATCAGTTTACAGCTGACTTTGACTAGCTGTTATAAATGAAAATGTATCAGGAATATTTTAGCAATTCTTTGCGAGGATCAATGACAAATCATGTAAAAATCTGAGATCAAAGAATAGATTAAAATTAAAGGAACATTTCTTCTAAAATTCCCAATTATATTAAAAGTATAAAAGTATGTAGTATATTAAAAATGATAAATTCTAACTTAATTGCGTATAAACTATTAAAAGTAAAACTCATCGAGCAGTTTTTTCATTAAAACTGATTAACGTCTGAGAAGAAACAAAATTTCACAATTGTACAAAAAACTTTAACCCTAAACGATCAACCCATGAGAGTCCTTGTGAGCTTTAACCAGGTTTTTAATGAGTGCATCGACTCACTCTGAGTCAGGTTGAAGCCGGAGCCGCTGGGGTTAGTTGCGCCGCTGGTGGCCGTAGTGGACACTACAGATGAGGGAAGGTTCAGCAAGTTTGGAAACTGGAACGGGAGAGAGACAGGAACCAGTCCTCCCAACATCCCAAAACCAAGAGGCAGAGAAGGACTTGCTGATCCAAGCAAAGCACTGGAGGACGATACCTGGAGATATGAAAACACCATCATCAATGTTGAGCCTAAAAGATACTGGACAATTTACAGCAAGCAGAACGTGACAAGGCATGTGCACAACATAAGCGATACACTGATTAAGCTCCAGAACACTGATGAGTGTTTACATATATATCACCATAAACAGGACAGAGCATGATTCAAACCTGTGCAAGCTGAGAAGCGGTTTCCGTGGAAACTGACGTGATTGTCTTCACCCCTTGACTGGCCCCTCCCACTTGTCTGTTTCGCTGGTTGTGATTGGCCGTCCCTGCCACTGGTGATGCGCTGGTCGCCGTTTGCTTGTTAACAGATGAGGTTGTCGTGGTGAGACCGGAGATGTTGTTGCCCTGAGATGAATTCTTCCGCCCCACGGGGGAGATATAACTGCCCCCTGAGAATCCCACCGAGTGAAACACTGGGCTCTTGGCGGTGTGCTGGTGCATGCTTGGTAACGTGGGCTGTCTTGGCACAGGAGTCGCAGTGGGCGTGAGTTTGATGATGGGTGAGTTGGAGTTGTTGGGTGACTTGGTGATGGTGGCCTGCATAGGCGTGATGAATCCAGGCTGGTGCTGGGTTTGTTTAGGCTGCGAGGGTGATGGCGAGTCGCGAGGCTGGTTTTTGGCTTGTGACGGTGAGGTCAGATGGAAAGGCTGAACTGCTTTAACGTTTAAAACTGAAGGCGAGGAAGAGGTCAGAATGGTGTGCGCCCGCGACTGTGGCAATGAGCTAACGGTATCCAAACGGCTCATTCGACCATTGGCATTATTGCTGGTTTTAATGGGACCCGTTGGCATGGCCACCACCGTTTTGCCCACCAAAATCTTCTGAGGGGCGTGAAGAGTCGACGCCATTGGTGGTGGGCGTGGTTTTGGGGGAGAGGGCACGGCAGACACACCTGACTTAACACCCGCGATCATGGCAGGTCGCTGGGCGGGAATAACCATATGTCTCCGTGTTTGCGATAGAACGCCCTCACTGCGGACGGACGGAGATGTAGAGGACGAGATGATCCTTGGAGGAAGGGGCAGGGAGGGTTTTTTCGGTAGGTGTGGAGATGCGTGCATTGACGACGGTGTGGTCGGTTTGGGCGTGTCTGTGGCCGGGGGCCTATCAGACTGAACCAGACCTTTAGCAGCACTGCTGAGCATCGCTAGAGCCTGAGAAATTGAGTCCAGTGATGGAGGGCTCAGATCCTCGTCAAGAGAATCCGAAAGACAGATGGGCTCAGGAGGGGAAGGGACACGCTGTGGGACAGACGTAGGAGGAGTTGTGTCATCAACAGAGACAGCCGGTCGCTGGACCACAACGCTATCCTGAGGTTTGGGTTTAGCTTTTGGAGTAGGTAACACCTTTTTCTTCACGCTGAAGACAAAATGAAACAAACCATTAAACTTCACTCCAGTTCTAGCAGTCAGACACTCATACAACATATGACTGCTGCAATATGTAGTACTCCTATATGCATTCATATGCACCACAGCACAATTGTGAGCGCAGATGCTGACATTTCACATGATTCATTAATATACTTGATGTAAGGCTTGTCAGGTCTGTTCGAAAACGGACAACAGGGAAAGAACATAATTTATATGCTTCTCATCTACAATGCGATGTTTTCGCGGAACGATTCAAGCTTGGTTTTCGCACAAGTTTGGTGCGAGCCATCGCGGAACCTCTTGCAACAATTGTCTGTTCTGGTGGGAACGCATCGGGCGTGCAGGCTTCCCTTGATAGCAGAGAGCCACAACACTGATGCAAACCAATTGAACTCTATTGAGAAATTTCTAGTTTAAAGTGCTATGGAGGAAGTCCAACCTCTCAAACAGCACGGAGGAAGAAAAATATCAAAATTGTGCTATGCGCTATATATATATATATATATTTTCTGTTTGAATGATGTTTGATATCCGGAAATAAACAACATATTATATACAACAGGTTGTGACTCCAGCCAGGTCTCCTAAGCAACCAAATTGGCCCGGTTGCTAGGGAGGGTAGAGTCACATGGGGTAACCTCCTCGTGGTCACTATAATGTGGTTCTCGCTCTTGGTGGGGCGTGTGGAGAGTTGTCCGTGGATGCTGCGGAGAATAGCGTGAAGACTTCATATGCGCCATGTTTCCGCGGTAACGCGCTCAACAAGTCACGTGATAAGATGCGCGGATTGACAGTCTCAGATGTGGAGGCAACTGAGATTCATCCTCCGCCACCCGGATTGAGGTGAGTCACTACACCACCACTAGGACTTCGAGCGCTTTGGGAATTGGGCGTAAATAGAATATAACAGGTTCATATATAAATAGGCTCATCAACATTTAACAGGGTAGAGGGAAAACTGTGGTTGACATCAACAGCAAAAATATTGGCCCTTAATACATGCCCTTATACTTGAAAACCTTGCAAGATAAAAGAAAATGCCACACAGGTTGTTTTTTTTACAGTCTCGGGTCACGATTTGATGTCTAATGAGTCCTGAAGCAAAACCAGTTGAGACGCACTGGTGAAGTGATTCAGTGGTGCTGATAGTTGTTATACGTGTATATTCTGTTAAATAGGTTTGTCAATTTGTATTTGTGTTTAATAGAAATAGTGCAAGAGTTGAGGCATTTCATAATTTAACATCTGGGCTTCAAGAGCCCTTCAAGTGTCAAAAGCTCCCAGTAAATAAACACACGACAAGGTGAATGTGAATAACCCGTTTATAATGATGCTAAGGTCGTTTTAAGATATTCCTCCACTGATGCACGTAAATACGGGTCCAGCGTTGCGGGCTCGTGGGTGCACGTGCTCACAAACGCTGATGTATAATACTTGATCCTAAATTTTGAATGGATCTATTGTCAACATCTTTTTGGCATTGAGACCGAACCGCTTTCAATGCAACCCATGGAGAGTGGAGATTAGCTCATGAAACCCCATTGAGAGCGAGAACCACTAATCACGACCGCGAGGAGGTTACCCCATGTGACTCTACCCTCCCTAGCAACCGGGCCAGTTTGGTTGCTTAGGAGACCTGGCTGGAGACACTCAGCACGCCCTGGATTCAAACTCTCGACTCCAAGTGTGATAGTCAGCGCCAATACTCGCGGTGATACTCAGGTTTTTAGAATTTATATTTTTGCTGAAAACTGATGCAGGACTGACTTTGTTCAAAATCTTTTCAAAAGCGTCAGCTGAATAGACACATAATGGCGGTTCTTCACCTGATATTGACAAGTTGTGGAAGCTTGGTTTGTCTTGTCAACACAATATATAGGTTGACCATATTGTGGCAAAGTTTTAGGAATTAGAAAGAAGATGAAAAACTCACGTGTTTCCAGTGAGATGACTGTGAGCCATACGGCTCTCTTTAAACAACATCCTGTAAAAAGAGAAAGAGTTTAAGAAGTTGCAGCAATATGCCCCAAAAATGTAAATTCCACTCATCACTCATGCAGGTCTTGTTCATAGGAGATCACATGGGAAAATATAAATCCACAAATGATGAAATCGGAGATTATCGCTGCAGCCATGAGTGTTCATGAATGTGCAGTGTGATACACACCTGGCCTGCATCCAGCCTTTGGGCCAGAGCGGTTTGACCTCTGTCTCCATGAAGACCTTCAGGTAATCTTCAGGTGAGAGTGAACTTTGACCCTCCAGCTCATAACAGCCCAACTTCACACGCACCAGATTACACAGCAGAGTCCTGCACACATCACGTTTTATTTAAATGCTTTCTTAACGGCAAGGGTTTTTTAACAGCATGTGTTCCGCAGGAAGAACTTTTTTTACATCTTTAAAGGCATCACAAGAGTGTGTAATGATTGTGTGCGTTAATGTCGATCAAACGACACTGAAGATTCACCTGAGTTTGTCGTCCCACACAAATTTCTTCCTGGGTCCCATCACTCTTCGTCCAGGCTTCTCCTCATCTTCCTCCTCTGAGCCATTTCGCTCGCCGTCCTCAGACTGCTGCCTGCCACACACACACACACACACACACACACACACACACACACACACATTTAATCACACCCTCATAGGCTTTGATCCCAAATCTGCTCCATTCATCAGCATTTACTTGGCCTGGTTTGCAGGCCTGAACTGCTATTGATGAAGTACTTTTTCTAACTCAGTGTAATCGTTTTGTCAATGCAGGCGTTCGAATCTCTCACAGCTGTAAACACCAGTTCTGAGTCTTACTTGGCGACTTTGGCCATGCAGTCCATGTTATAGCGTGCAATCTGCTCCGGCATGACGCTACAGACGGCCAGTTTGAGTTTGAGCAGCGGCGTCTTCATTCTGTCGTCCTGAATGTTCAGACTGAGTTTCTTCAGACGCTTCAGCAGAGCTTCTTTATTACACGGAACAAACGCCTCCAGATGGGAGTAAACAGCAGTACGCATTAACGCCGGCTGCTCCTGCACCTGCAGCTCAATACTACAGAGAGAGACAGAGATTTAGTGACTGGAAGTGAAAAGCATAAAATTAAAATGAGGTCGAGCTGGACTCACTCTAGCAGGATGTTGTTCATGTCCAGCGTGAAGAACTTCTTCCTGCCTTCAACATCAAACTGACGAGACGCCTAAAACATTTAGAAATCACTTTAAAAGACACTTAAACTTTACATTTACGATCCCAGAAGTCAACATCAAAACTGATCCAATTTACTTTCTTAATACATGTTTCCTGGTCTTAATTGTGACATTTATACAGATTTCTGACTTTCAAATCTACATCCGTTCTCACTTTATTCTCTCTCTTTTCTTTATATCATTCACACTCTCTTCCTCCTACACTTTTCTCTACCTCTCCTGCTGCTGGCTCGCTCTCTCCACTGAAGTCTGCCTGGAAGGATAAGATAACACACACACACACACACACACACACACACACACACACACACACACACACACACACACACACACACACACACACACACAATATCTCTAAGCCTTCGTACTGCAGAACCACCTCACTTAAATTCAGTTTGCAGTTCATTGTATTTTAACACATCATGACCAGTTTAATGTCATGAATGCCAAACACCAGAAGTGCTCGTGTGTACAGACGCGAAGCATCACTTTGAAAATGCAAAATGGAGGATGAGATCTGAGAGCTGCAAAGGTACACTTTTGCTTCAGAAGGTTTGCAAAATAGAAATTTGCGTTATTTGGGTCCATTTTGGATCTTGCTAGCCGTGGTGACTAGCTCTTGTGTGGAAAAGAGCTACATTATGTTTTTTTTAAATTCTGCATGTGTGTTCCACAAGCAAATAACAGCATGAAACCCTTCAAGAAAATGTGCTGGACTTATTTAACCCCAAATCAATAAAAAAGTGCTCAGCCTTTCAATGTATACTCTTTTGGCCGAGCGCACACATATAATGCAATACTATGGAAGCCCTGAAATGCAAGTTAAAAAAAAATGTTTAGGTGTCTTGGTGCTTCCCTATGGAGCCCCTCAGAGGACGGGCAGGATTTTTTTTCTAAAATGGTTTTGCGTGCCCTCTAAATAAGTCTATTTTTAAAAATGCGGCGTAGTTTTATTCATAATAGTCGAGCAGTGCCGTCAGATTTAGTGTCGTCTTTGAGAGGCGGAGCTTAATTTTACTCTGAACACTTCCAGAGATTTTACAGAGAAAAAAGCTGCAGGAACTCATTTATTATTAAATCATCTTCATCTTTAGACTCGTGACTTTGAGAACTTTGTATTTCTGGGTTGTCTTGGCACTTTTATTATTATGTTTAGCACAAAATATTTCCATTACTATAAACTTCAGCTTCTCTAACTTTAAAAATAACAACATATATTAATTCTAAAACTTGAGAAATAAAGCCCAAAGTGTCTTCTTCCAAATGATACTACAACTGTGTCCAAACTCCAAAGGGTCCCATACATACAACCATTTAAATTCAGGTGTGTCATTTTCATGGTTTGTGCTCAAAAAGGGGGTGCACAACAACAGGTTACATTAGTTAACAGTGCTGGTATTAACGGATTACATGTAATCTGGATTATGTAACCAGATTACAAAAATCAAGTTCTTGTAATTGGATTAAATTACATTTTAATATACTCATAATCGGACCTGGCAATGTCATTGCTGTTGATATCAGGTTCATTACTTTGTTAATGTTGTTTTATGCACTTACAATGAACTAGATAAGTTTAAAACAAAACAGAATTATTTCTTTCTAACTCACTAATGGTGCGCAGCTCACACACAATGAACTTAATTGCGTCAAAGGGTCTAGTGGATGCCATCTCTAAGGGTCCTGCACGCAGAGTACACAATAGTTCAACAGCTTCATAGACAGTTATGATTCTGTTATATGTCATATCATCCAAATATTCGGTGTATGTAGACATGTTATATCGAGGAAGAAACAAAGCGGATTTTGAGGAATCAACTCGCCATTTGGCGGTAACGAGTCGACGTATCTTCATGTGTTTGATTAACAGAGATGGAGACTGGCTCGTGTGATGTGATATACCCGAAGTATACTTTGGCCTGCACTGTAACACAGTCATTTTTTAATGTAGTGGAGTAATTTTCCCTTAAAGTTTCATTGTATATGAAGCAAACTCATGTGAGCAGGTGGTAAGAAAACCAACTGATGAGTTAAACTGAGACAGAAACGGCACTCACCGCCTGCAGGTCCTCAATGCGTTTAAGGAGGGGGGCAGGTAGGCTGGTGGGAAGGGGTGGAGGGGGCATCAACCCAGTCTTCTGCACTCTGCCCACAACCCCCGCTTTCTGAGCCGCCGCCACGGATCCGTTCTCGCCCTGTCCAGGACTGGACGGTTGAGGAGAGTCCAGCAACCCGAAGTCTAGATCTCCCATCAATTCCTGCAGCATATCGTTCTCTGTGGCCCCACCCAGCAGTGACATCACCGCCGGGTCAGCGTTCAGGTCAGCCATGGACAGGTCGTTGCCAGGGGTGACAGCGTTAGTTTGAGCGTGTGCGGCATTGAGTTTCACGGCATTCGTCGGGGTCTTCTTTCTCATCTCCTCTTTCTCACGTGTGAACCGGCGGATCATGGCCGCTAGAGAGAGCGAATCCTTCATCAGCTTCTTCCTCTTCTTCTTTTCCGGACGGTTCAGAGACGAAACTCTAACAGAACAGAAGAAAGTGACGGGGTGAAACACAGCCAAAGGAAATTAATTCGTATCCTTATAAATCTTGCAGTCGCCTTGGCACGATCATGATTTGAAGCTCGATTAAACTTCCTAGCGCTTGAAGCATGCCCAGAGCACTTTAAAATCTTCAGAAACATGGATTAAACTACTCGAGTCATGCAGATTACTTTTATGCTGCCTTCGTGTCTTTTTTTGGATCCCCATTGACTTGCATTGTATGGATATACAGTGAGGAAAATAAGTATTTGAACACCCTGCTATTTTGCAAGTTCTCCCACTTAGAAATCATGGAGGGGTCTGAAATTGTCATTGTAGGTGCATGTCGCCTGTGAGAGACATAATCTAAAAAAAAAAATCCAGAAATCACAATGTATGATTCTTTAACTATTTATTTGTATGATACAGCTGCAAATAAGTATTTGAACACCAGTCTATCAGCTAGAATTCTGACCCTCAAAGACCTGTTAGTCTGCCTTTAAAATGTCCACCTCCACTCCATTTATTATCCTAAATTAGATGCACCTGTTTGAGGTCGTTAGCTGCATAAAGACACCTGTCCACCCCATACAATCAGTAAGAATCCAACTACTAACATGGCCAAGACCAAAGAGCTGTCCAAAGACACTAGAGACAAAATTGTACACCTCCACAAGGCTGGAAAGGGCTACGGGGAAATTGCCAAGCAGCTTGGTGAAAAAAGGTCCACTGTTGGAGCAATCATTAGAAAATGGAAGAAGCTAAACATGACTGTCAATCTCCCTCGGACTGGGGCTCCATGCAAGATCTCACCTCGTGGGGTCTCAATGATCCTAAGAAAGGTGAGAAATCAGCCCAGAACTACAAGGGAGGAGCTGGTCACTGACCTGAAAAGAGCTGGGACCACCGTTTCCAAGGTTACTGTTGGTAATACACTAAGACGTCATGGTTTGAAATCATGCATGGCACGGAAGGTTCCCCTGCTTAAACCAGCACATGTCAAGGCCCGTCTTAAGTTTGCCAATGACCATTTGGATGATCCAGAGGAGTCATGGGAGAAAGTCATGTGGTCAGATGAGACCAAAATAGAACTTTTTGGTCATAATTCCACTAACCGTGTTTGGAGGAAGAAGAATGATGAGTACCATCCCAAGAACACCACCCCTACTGTGAAGCATGGGGGTGGTAGCATCATGCTTTGGGGGTGTTTTTCTGCACATGGGACAGGGCTGACTGCACTGTATTAAGGAGAGGATGACCGGGGCCATGTATTGCGAGATTTTGGGGAACAACCTCCTTCCCTCAGTTAGAGCGTTGAAGATGGGTCGAGGCTGGGGCTTCCAACATGACAATGACCAAGCACACAGCCAGGATAACCAAGGAGTGGCTCTGTAAGAAGCATATCAAGGTTCTGACGTGGCCTAGCCAGTCTCCAGACCTAAACCCAATAGAGAATCTTTGGAGGGAGCTCAAACTCCGTGTTTCTCAGCGACAGCCCAGAAACCTAACTGATCTAGAGAAGATCTGTGTGGAGGAGTGGGCCAAAATCCCTCCTGCAGTGTGTGCAAACCTGGTGAAAAACTACAGGAAACGCTTAATTGCAAACAAAGGCTACTGTACCAAATATTAACATTGATTTTCTCAGGTGTTCAAATACTTATTTGCAGCTGTATCATACAAATAAATAGTTAAAAAATCATACATTGTGATTTCTGGATTTTTTTTTTAGATTATGTCTCTCACAGTGGACATGCACCTACAATGACAATTTCAGACCCCTCCATGATTTCTAAGTGGGAGAACTTGCAAAATAGCAGGGTGTTCAAATACTTATTTTCCTCACTGTATACACATATCTTCGTTCAAATTTCAGACTGCATAAAGGCGAGTAAACGATGGGTTTAGGGTGAACGTTTCCTTCAAAAGAGTCAATTATAAGGTTTCTCTCAGTTAGGATCCTACTTTAGAAGGCAAACGCCCATGTAGACAGTAGGCATCGATAAGTGGACATAGCTCGGTAAGTGGACATGCCTAAGGTAAAAAAATAAAGTGCTTGTGTTTGTAAACAAGTACCATACCAATCAAATGACTGGACAAGCTTAACTGAATGTCTTAATCTAAGGCCATGTTTACACTAATAATAATATTTTTCTCTATGTTTTGGCCTTCCGTCCACATAAAAAAAACTGCGGTTTTGACAGTAAAAACTGAGCTTTTCGAAAACGCTCTCCCAAGTGGATACATTTTAAATGCCGTCTTTGCGTTGTAGTGTGGATGGGGAAGATGGAGATATCTGAAAAGGTATTTGTAGTCATGTGACACAGTCATGTGATCTATTAACCCCACAACAATCCAGATGGCAGTGGTGGTGTAGTGGCTAAAGCACATAACTGGTAAGCAGAAGGTTGCTGGTTCGATCCCCACAGCCACCACCATTTTGTCCTTGAGCAAGACACTTAACTCCAGGTTGCTCCGGGGGGATTGTCCCTGTAATAACTGCACTATAAGTTGCTTCGGATAAAAGGGTCTTCCAAATGCATAAATGTAAATGTATTAAAGATAAATATTACTTTGTACACATGCATAGTAAGGGGATTTAAGAGTTTTCATATGCCATAGCGTGGACCAAAAACATGAGGAAAATGCTTGAAAACGTCAGTGTGTATGGAGGGCGTTTTGAGCGTTTCTGCCCTAGTATGACTTTCAAAAACACTAAAAAGTATATATTTTTTTAACAATTGTCCAGCATACACATGAACTCCTTCAATACTGTTGAAAAAGCTTCTCATGATGCACCTCATGAAGTTCCTTGAGAGAATGAACAGTTAAGTGCAGAGAAGATTTGTGATGTTTGTGACGGTATATGACGCTCACCCTGGCTTTGGTACTTTGAATTTCCTGGGTTTTTTCTCCTCTAGACCTCCAACCTGCTTCTTCTTCCTCCTCTTAATCACTCGTTCCTCTCCATCTTTCTGCAAATCAGAGTTAAATAAAATCATCAGTCCATTGACTCCAACAAATAAATTCTGACATAAGCACCGATAAAACAAACAGACAGCTCAGTCACCCTTATATGGTTGGAGTCTTTTCGTCCATTTTCTCCCTCGGATTCAGAAGCGGCTCTGAACTGCAGTGTACCGGTGTTGATGTAGAAACCACCCAGTTTAGTGGTCAGAGATGCAGGAACGAGCTCATCATACTGAAGAGAAACAGAACAGAGACTCGATGTTAACACCTGCATAGCTAGTGTTAGGGGCTCGTTCAAATCATTAACACAAAGAGAAATAGCAGCATTGATGCTTGACTTGGAAAACACCACTAATAAGAGCTGAACAAGAGATAGTCAACAGTGAACTGCTTCATGAAGATCAATCCATTTTTTCCTCATACTCACAGCCTCTGAGTTGTCGATGAATGGATCGGTATCATCGTAGCCGTAACCGATATCGATGAGATCCTGCATCCTGTCCCTTCTTTTCTTCTTTCCACCATTTCCCTGAGAATAAACAAGTCTAACTATTGACTCCACAAATCAACTAATAAGCTATAAAAATGTGACATGTACCATGATTAATACCGTAAATGTTGGGCAATATTAGGGATGTGCAATATTAGGGATGTGCTACTAGTCTAAAAAGAGAGAAACCCTCAATTGTGTATTTATGCGACCCATTAAAAATACTTCCAACAGCCAAAACCGACGGTAAATTAGGGGCTTTTGTCTGCAACATGCTTGACTTGCGTTATCATCATTGTAGGATGAATTAAATATAGAACATGGCATGCATTTAATGAATCAACGTTAGCGAATAAAGGCATAATAATTGAAAACAATTGAATGAATAGTGCAGGACCAATAGAGCAACACTAATTGCCTTACTAAATGGAAATAACCAAGTAACATAACATATTTAAACAGTCAGGACATTGTTGAAAATATTAAACAGATAAGCCAAATCTACGAGAGAGAATAAATGGGCTGAAACATTGCGTGTATTTCAGGACATGCATTAGACTATGATCTAATATGAAAGCTGTCGGTTAAGAATGTTAAAAATGGCGGGTCTGGGTATCTCAGCGAGTATTGACGCTGACTATCACACCTGCAGTCGTGAGTTCGAATCCAGGGCGTGCTGAGTGACTCCAACCAGGTCTCCTAAGCAACCAAACTGGCCGGTTGCTAGGGAGGGTAGAGTCACATGGGGTAACCTCCTCGTGGTGGTGATTAGTGGTTCTCTCAATGGGGCGTGTGGTGAGTTGTGTGTGGATCGTGGAGAGTAGCATGAGCCTCTACATGCTGTGAGTCTCCGCGGTGTCATGCACAACGAGTCACGTGATAAGATGCGCGGACTGATACTTGTCCTCCACCACCCGGATTGAGGTGAATAACTGCGCCACCACAAGGATCTACTATGTAGTGGGAATTGGGCATTCCAAATTGGGAGAAATGGGGATAAAATAAAAATAACGTTAAACGGTAACTGTTACGATGTAAAAACAAAATGAAAAAATAGGCCTGTGAGAAATGTACAATAAAACGAATGTACTGTTCTAAACATGTCGTGCACACAGAATAAAAGGGTTTATCCAGTTAAGCAGTCGTTGAAAATAGCCTTCTTGATCATTCGCATACCTAGCCTAAAATAGTCATTTTCTAGTTTTTGATTAACAAAATTAACTGGTCAACAAGGTCCGATGAAAGACAGGACCCGACTAACCTGAGGCGATTAACCTGCGCTTGAAAAAGACCGCTCTGCGGGAAAATAACATCCAAGCATGCACAGATTTAAACAAACATCCATAAGGACTTGCAAGCCAACGACTCGGAAATCCGCTTCCCGCACCACCACCGAAGTGACTTCCAAAGCTACTTTGCTGGTCTTGCAAGAGGACATTTTTCTGCGTGCCGCGAGTGAGACAGGGACGAATCACGCGCAGCCGGATATTTATATTTAAAATGTGTAACATTAATATGACAGTCATTTAAGAGCAGAATTTGTAATATAAAGCCAAATGTAAATGTGTAAAAATGCAAAACAGTTTAATGGGGAAAGATATAGACAGACTAGTAATTACAGTGACGACTAGCAGCATCAGAACCGTTTAGTCGACTAGTCTCGCACATCCCTAGGCGAGACAAGCTAACATCTATAATCGCAATATTGTTGTCATTTTGGCTTAATAATAATAATATATAACAACATACACATTTTTATAGAAAAGTGATTCAAATATGTCTGAAAAAATAATTAAAGTTACTGCTAATAATAAACTAATAATAGACATTTCTGACAAATGATCATTATTCTTAATGTACAAAATAAATACATACTAAACTGCAGTCAATATCCTCAAGTAAAACTGAATTATTACCAACACCATCGTAAATACGATCATTCCGACATGACGTGAACGCACCATCATTATTTGTTGCACAACCTCTGATTATAATGTGTTTTCTGATCTGTGCTTCGATACACAAACATTTGTATCGGTTGACATTTCTACCGGCATATTGTTTTAACCGGCAGCCTATACTTACATATTTGCTCTCAAATTTCTTCGCCAGAGCTTCAACTTCCTGTCTCTCTTTATCTTCATCTGCAAACGGGTCACTGGGGTCCAGAGCAGCTGTGAGCCCTTGAGGAACTTTCCTCGCCTTTGAGACACAAATTAAATAGTTCAGATAGAGCCAAAAGAGACGTCGTGTTGTAGTTGATCAATTTCTAATGAAGTTAATTTACTGCACATAACATTTAATCTACAGATATGCTGAGCTGACTCCACATTAGCTGTCTTGAATATTTTTTTTTAGATGCAGTGTGTCTACATGAGGAAAATATACTGAGTGCGCCTTTAAGATGCTAAGATTGACAGTAAAACGATTGGTTATCTTAAGAGAAGATGGACGATGGCCAGAGTGATCAGCTACAGCTGATACCTTTGACAATGTCAAGACAAAATTTGGCTCGTTTTCCCATTAATGGACTATATTAATATTATAATTTGCCGTAAACACAAAGACACATGCTTAAAGAAACACTCGTCTATGTGCATGTGTGACACACTGTTTGTACAGAGGCGTGCAGTCTGAAGAATCTCACTCTTTCTTTGTTTAGTCTGCTGAATATTTTATTTTGCAAGTACAGTATCGTCAGTATCGTCTATGAGTGCTACGAATGACCTCAGACGTCTCATCTCAGGAGGTGCTTTGAGTTCAGTTCACTACAGAACAGTTCATTGTGAACGCAACTCTGCAGCCTGTAAAATAATACACAATATATAACATAATACAAACATATTCACCTCGAACCATGATTTATATTTCAGTGATTATTATCATAATTATAATGATTATTTTTACATTTATATTTGTTTTTATGTCTAGCCAAGTAATTTTCCGCCAGCATGTTAAGAGGTTTCTTGCCTGATGGTAAATGGAAATGTGGTTACTTACACACACACATATATATATATATATATATATATCGTGAAGGAGGGAACAAAGCAAATTTATTCACACAAATGATGCATTTTCCCAGATAACGAAATTCCCGACCGGTAGAGAATGCACTGATGAAATCAGTTCTTTTCCAGAGAGACTTTCACAACTGCTGTAAAACCATCTTAGTTGAACAACACATTTTAATTGCACTTATTTTTTTCCAGTTTCATTTGAATTTTTTGTTAAAATAAAATAATAAAAAAATAAAAGTTAAAAGTTTGAAATCAAGGTGTCTGCTTTATTGTGTAGGCTTAACCCTAACCCTGCTTAACGAAAATTACCACATAATACCAGCTAGCATCCAACCAGCGCTAATACCGGCGTTCATCCGTTTCCTGTGGAGTTTGTTTTTTTCAGCGACCAATCAAAACATGGTGGACCAAGACTCTTCTCATCGACTCATGTTTGGTTGACAATCAGCCCTACTATTTATTGTATCTTTATTTTCTCAATGTTCATTTCTAGAATTTGTTGACAATGTATAACAATAATGTCAAATATTCTTTGTTAAAAATATTGACCTTTGCATAGTCATATCGGTGAAAAATCAGGGCACAATGCACATAGAAAAGTCTGTTTTCATTCCAGTTCAAAAATTAACTATATCGGCCACCATATCGGTAACCAGTGAATTATCGGTCTCAGAAATCCATATCGGTCGGGCTCTAGTACTTATTACAAATGTAGCAGTCTTGGAAGTAATCTGCGTTCCGTTACTAGTTACACATTACCCATGTCTGAGTCCGAGTTACTTACTGTAACTACTGTGCTAATACTACATACTAACTCAACTGCTGCTTCCATCTCTAGTATCCTCATGAGCAGAATCTGCGCGCTTTCAGTTCTCTCACCTGCACACTGGTGTGAAAGAGCTCGCTGTAGTTGAACTCTGCGGATTTCTGTTCGCTAGGTTCGGACAGGCTCAGGTTCAGTCGGACGGTTGGTTTGGGTTCGCCAGGTTCCGTTGCTGGATTCGCCGCACCGAACAGTCCAACAGAAGCAGAACCGACAGGGGAGGGGTTCGGCTCATTCTCCTCGTCCTCCCGCCGCCGCTTCTTGGACTCTGGCGCCGGTGTGTTGCTGTATGAGGTGAGGGTGACGAACGGGACTTTTCTCGGGTCCGCCATTGGACTCTCCGGTTCCGCTCGAGCCCGAACACACACACAAGCGCGTGCACGCGCGAGCTATACTCTACACAACGCTTTAATTCTGACACCAAAATAATTAACCCCACTGTATAGAGTGTTTGATATTTCCTGACAGCATTCGGGTCGAATTTGTTCAGTTTACTCGAGTGTGAATGTAGTTTTTGTTTCTCTCAGTGAAACCTCAGTTTTATCTGTGGCGGCCATTTTCATCAGCAGTATATACAGAATGGGGCTGCGGGGTCACTGAGCATGCGCAGCACTCGCGGAGACGCAGGAGGACCAATCAGACGTAGCAGCGCCTTCCGGGTTACGCCTCTTTTATGACACGCATTGAGAGAGGGCGGGGTCGTCTCCGCGGGAAATTCAGAGAAGCACACACAACAGAAGAGTAGAAATCGATCACAATGATTTGTCCCATCAGTATTAACCCTTGTGCGACATTCGAGATATTTTTTTATTTTTCATTTTAGTTTTTTCGATAACAGTCTAAATGCCAACGCCATACATTTTTGTCAAAGGTGTGTATTTTGATATTTTAACCTTAGTTCCTATATTACATCAATAATACACTGAAGACAAAATAGTCACACTCGGGACCTTCAGGACAAATATTTCCCCATTGAAACCCATTTAAACTGCAATATTTGATCCCAGTCACATTAAAGCATATAATAATGAATTATATGATATTATGCTTTCATTCCAGAGCTCTGGCTTCAACATTTACATTTTTAATATTTTCCACCAGTTGACGCCATTTTCCTCATGTTTATCCTATGGAGCAAATACAAGCTTTTCCCCTATTCTCTGTTTGCTGTATTATAGAGACCTGCAGGACAACTGAATAAATGATGCAGATACAAGTGTGTGTGTTTTGTATGTGTGTATTGAGAAACGTGTGTGTGTAAAAAAAACAACAGTTATGTAAACAAACTGTTATTTAAAGGGTTAAAATATTGAAATTGAATAAATATTTGGTAGTTATGATCAGGACTGATTTTGGTTAAAAAAAAAAATTATATATAATATTATGTCAGTTTTGTGAGGCTGACATTTTTGTCCTCTAAGCACAGCTGAGAAACTTTTTTAAATTGATGAACAAGGGTTAAAAAACATAACCGTTTTTCCAAGTAAAAATCAATAATAATAATATGCTTTACATTTTCCAAGTCAAAATATGAATAATCTCACCGCTCTATAGCAGTAACGTCTAGTTATTTGTATGGTACATATTTATATAAATATATTTACGTTTTTGAACAGCAATGTGGTCCTAAACAGAGATCCATCTTGGGATAAATTTGGACCAAATCAGACGGACTAAAAAATGACTATTTTTGGGCTAACTTAAGGCCACTACGGGCCGACCAGATTTAGCCCAAAAAACGATGTCCATATGACTTCTGGTGCTTGGTGGGGTTCTTTATATAATGCTACTGTTGTTTTGTTTTTTTTACACCCCCACACACACACATCTAAAAATAAAAATAAATGCACACCTTTGGCAAAACCTATGCCGTTAGCAAAATCTCACAACTCTTATAGCAAGTATCCTAAAACATAGTCAGTTCACAATAAAAATGTTGACACTATTATAGATGCAAACAAAAGTAAATGTTTATAATAAAGAAGCAGGATTTAATAGTCAAGTACAAATACATGAAATAACATTCCTAAATCCATATTAGCAGAGAATGAAACAATAATGTCCATCTGAATTACCAACTCAGCTGTAATTCATTATGACAAGTCTTAAAATTATTACCTGATGATATTGTTAGCCTACAGTGAATGTCAAAATGTCCATTTACAAATCTATTATTTTTCATTCATGATCAAGGGTAACTAATATACAGATTATTACGAATAAACCATTTTGCTGTTGCTGAATCCGACATTTTCAGATTTCTCAGTCATCCATTTTGTTATTGTTTGGACTCTTTTATTCAATTACTATCATATCAATCTTTCTGTTACCATACAATTGGAATACTTCACCAAGAGGATTAAGGACATGATAAAAAAAAAGAAAAAAAAAGTACAATATAGAAAAAAAAAGGCGGAGCCAGGTGACTGGACCAAGGTAGAACTGGAGGGATGAGGGACCCCGTTGATTCCAATAGGCTGACGGCCCACGGTGGAGATGAGGGGACGTAAAGCAGAGGTGTTGATGAGGGATCGGAGGGCCAAGGCATAGTTGAGGGCTCAGCGGGTCAAGGCGGAGTTGGAGAATCAACAGATCCGATGGTCGAGCCAGTGACTTGAGGGGAACCGGCTGATAAGGAGGAGCAGCGAATGTCCTAAGTGGAGCCAGCGGAGGAGGAAGGGCCAGGGCACTAGACGGAACCAGGGTGTCCATTATGCTGTCTGGAACCATCAGAGGATGAAGTGTAGTCAGGGTGGGAATCAAGACCAGGTCTATTAGCACCCCAAGAGCTGGCTCTGGGACAGTCGAGGCTACAGGCGCTGGCTCTGGGACAGTAGAGAGGCACTTGCACCTGAGCTAGATTAAGCTTAACATCCGTTTCAAATTCCAGTGAACATGGGGAGAGCGGCATATAAGCAGCAATGCCAACAGCAGACGGGAGAGAGTCTAGCACAAGGAAGGCCATGGTGCTTCTGATGCGGTTGCGTTTAATTTATTGTGTTTGAAGTGGCTGATTAAAAGTCTTACCTGAGCCTGGAAAACCTGCTTCTGTGTGTTCTCCTTTCCCTTTGAACCCCTTTACAACACTGGTGTCAAAACCAGGGAAAAGTCGAAGTACGTCCCATTGTGCCCTCCCAGCTTACAGAGATTCTCCAGTCCCTCGCCAGCCTGCATCAGAACCATCAGCAAGCCCTGCTTGAGCTCTGCTTGGACCAGGATTACCAGTTCTTTGAGATCTTGCGGGCTCAAGCAGAGGACTGACATGCAAGCCGGAGCCTCCTCGGCCAGGAGAAAGCCCCGTCCATGACCCTGGACAGCCGCAGCCCCCAGCCACGCTCCCAAAGATAGGGGTAGATAACGACACTGAAGGCTTTATTGACCTAATTGAGGAGGACCGCAGGGATATGGGGCTGACCGCATTACCAGTGGGTGGCCTGGCTCCTTCCATTGCTGTCCGGGGAAGCCTAGCTTGCCGCCCAACAACTGCCGGCGGCTAACCTCCTGACCTAAAATGACTTGAAAAGGGCCACCTGCAGCGGGTGGGTCGGAGTCCGGAGCAGTACTGCCAGCTCTTCCGAACCCTGAAGCTGAAGAAGATGGACTGCCCGTTTGCGTTCTCCCAACGTTTCCAAGAGGCATGCCAGAAGTGGGTACTGGTGGGGAGCCACGACATCAAGGAGTGATAGACCGAGTGGTGCTGGAGCAGCTGGTCCATCGACTGGCCAGTGGGATGGTGGAGTGGGTCCAGTGCCACCACCCGGCGGCATTAGAGGAAGCTGTTCAGCTTGAGGAGGACCATTTGGCGGTGTACACGAGGGTGGAAGAGCCCTCCTCTCACTCTCCCCTCCCACTGTGTGTTCCCCAGTCTCTTACCCCTCCCCTCTTCTCTCTCTCAATCTGCTCTCTCCCCAGGGCCCGTTCCTGCCCCGCGGAGGTGAGGCACTCCGCCTCAGAGGCCAGTTCCCCGCATGCAGGGATTTGAACTACCGTCAGCCCCTACAGTGCCCCGCAGCTCACCCCCTCCGGTGGAAGTGTCCGCCGCCGCAAGTGCATACCTGTCAAGTTTTGGATTTGAAAATAAGGGAAATTTTCCGCCGCCCACCGCGAGCAGTCCCACCACCCCAACCAAGCTCCAGTATCCCTTACATTTTAAGACAGGTGTTATAGCCTAAATGAAAACACAAAAGGGTATATATGAAGAGCATTTATTTAAAGGCTTATTTGCATATTTTCTGTTCATTTAACATTGCTTGTCTTTACATTTACATTTTATTTTCATTCCACACATTCTTTTCATTTCATATTGCTTTTCTTTTACAGTTTTTCCTTTTCATTTCACATAACTTTCGGATTTCTCGTGCTGACATACATCATTCCTTCCCCCGTGTGAGATGCTAAAGTCGCAGTTACAAAACGCGTGACTATCCCCCACCCTGCTCCTCTTCAGAAAAGTAAATTCGCTGTCCCATTGATCGCGGAATTTACATGAGGGTTTTGGTTTTTTGGCAGGAGTGCCTTCCGTCTCTGTTGTAGCGTCCAAAATCCGTCTCTGTTTTTTTTTCTTTTTTTCTGACCTCACACACTAACCTCGCGACAACTGTCACCTACAGTACCTGTAGTAGGCTACTGCAGGTGGTAGTTATCGTGAGGCTAGTGACAGAGCTCAGATTGGGAATGTTTTTTTTTTACTCCGCCCGGGCTATTATTTTTTAATAACGCAGGTTAAAATACGGGAGATTTACGGGAAAATACTAATACGGGAGGACGGCGGGAAAGAAGGGTAAAATACAGGACTTTCCCGGCCAAAACGGGATACTTGACAGGTATGCGCAAGTGTTGGCGTGGCATCTGGGCCGGCCAGCTGGAATTGCGGGGATCCTGGGGCACTTCCGGGATCAATGTCCTGTGATTGAGCTGGGGATGGTGGTCCGGATCCCCGACACTCCACAGGCTAACCCAGACTGGGCTGGAGTGTACGGATACAGGTAAGTGACAAGGTGGGTACTTACCAAGCATTGGTGGACATGGGTTGTAATCAGTGGTTAATGTGGGATTTGGCAGGTGTGGGAACCCTCAAATTTTGTGAAGGTGCAACAGGGAAAATATCGTGGTATAGCAATACTTTTTAGGACAAGAGTTTCACTGTGGCATTAAGTATCACAATACTTATTTACTTGATATTTTAATGGTTTTATTTTGGTCTATCTATATATACACTGATATGATGACGAAACCGTGTTAAAATTGCTGAACACCACAATATGGAACACAACCTTGTTTTTCACAATGTAAATTCAAACATAAAAATGGGAAGTCAAAAACTGACTCAAATTTAACACCAAAATGGCTGAAGACACAACTATAACAGAAATAAATGGGCTGAGCTGCTGATATTGGGCTGCGATGCTATTACTGATGCTGCTCTGGGCTAAGGACTCACAGTAGTTAATTGCCGCACGAGTAAACGAGAAGATCTTGCACGCGAGAACATGCCTGCCAGCACGCCAAGACAATTCATCAAAGTATCCTGTTTTTTTTTTTTACATTAATAAACCAATCCTTCAACAAATACACATATTTGCTTTGGGACTTTTCATCCCACTCAATGTCTCTAAATACACTGAAAATCCTACTTAAATGCAAGTAATCGAGGAAGAATTTTGATACATTTGTGCATGTACAATTTCAACAAAAGCAATACATTATTAATAACATAAGATACATTTTTCAAACGCACGCATGAGTTCCTCCTTTTTCGTCATGTGGATTTAATATATCGCACGCGCGTCATTGACTAGCAGATGAACAGCTAGCTGCTAGAGTCATACCGCCCTGCAAATAGTCTAACTCAGAGCCTTGTTCTTTCTTTAAGTTGTGTTTGTTGCCCTGTTTAAATTATGGACATTTTACATTGCTACTTCACCTTTGACTTTTAACTCCACTCGCATTCGGCTTACACCTATGAGGGCGGTTCTGAGATTGCTGAGACGAGCGGGACTCACAGCAAACCCCAAGAAGTGCGCGATTGGGGGGGTGGAGGTACGGTATCTGGGGTTCCACTTGGGCCACAGGCAGGTGCATACCCAAATTGGGGGTGAGACCGTTTCTTTGGCTGGCTATTATAGGAGATTAGTGCCTAATTATTCAGACGTCACCTGCCCACTGACTGATCTCACTAAAAAGGGAACTCCAGACCCGGTCCAGTGGAAGGAGCAGTGTCAACAGGCATTCACACAGTTTAAAGTTGCACTTTAGAGGGCTGGGGACCATAATCTCGTAGCTGGTGGAGGAGGAGGAGTGCCTGGTGCTGTACATTAGACGCAAGCTCTCGCTGAGGAAGACCAAGTACAGCACCATAGAAAAAAAAAGTGTCTCGCCATCCAGTACTAAATGTTGGGACGGGCCTTCATCCTCTGCTCGGACCACTCCAATAGCTCCACCACATGAAGGATACCAACACACGGATCACCCGTTCCACAGACTGGGAGAGCAGATGGCTGTCGCTGACTCTACCGTTGCTGTGGTAGACAGGCTAGATTTCTCCTTGGCCTGAGTCGGGCAGCGGGGTGTGGTCAAGTGTCCGTCCAGAGGGAGAGAAACCAGTAAGGGTGCTTGCACCCGAGCTAGATTAGAAACACCTGTTTCTAATTCTAGTGAAAATGGGGAGAGCAGCATATAAGCAGCCATGCCACCAGCAGAGGGGAGAGCCTGGCACAAGGAAAGCCATGGTGCTTCTGAAGCTATTGTGTTTGTGAAACTGATGTGTAAGTAATCTAAATGCCTGTGAATCTGATGAGTTTTTGAAGTTGTAAAGCACTGAAGTGGCTGATTAAAAGTCTTACCTGAGCCTGGAAAACCTGCTTCCCTGTGTTCTCCTTTCCCTTTGAACCCCTTTACAGTGAGCCACTAACTTGTAAAGCCACCTCCACAAACTCGAGCAGCATCCAGTGAGGATCCGCCAGAGGTATGAGCTCCTTTAGTGCACTATTAAGACCAGTCCTGAAGAAAATCACCAGTGGTCATTAAAGTGCACAAAATTCACCAGGGGTAAAAACTCAGACATGTTCCTCAACTGGACGGTCCCCTTGCTAGAGGAGGAGGAGACTGACACCAGCAGGTATCTCCATCTTGTTAGGTCAGTCCTTCTGTAATGTTGGGTACTTGGGAGTGGAAGAGAGGAGACGCAGGAGGGGATACTTTCAATCTTTTATTAATAGATGCAGCAGTTGAACAAACGCTGGAGTGGAACAAACTATGAATCTAAACATCACAAAATAACAACACAACGTAACATAACGCTTCAGCCTTACAACGTAACACTTTAAGGACTGACAAAGGAATGTAAAACAGGAGGGTATTTATACAAACAAGGGCAGATGATGGAATGGAGGACAGGTGAGGAGGATTGGAAACAGATGGAAATAATGAGGGCAGTGATTTATTGGAGATGAAGTCTGTGAGAAAACTTCAAAATAAGAGTACTAGGGAAACTTGAGGAAGATGGACTGTGACGATATCAAATGTAGAAATACTTAAATGGTTTCCATGAGCTTTGAATTTTAATATGTAAAAACTTTTCATGTTTTTATGTTGGCAAGATCACATTTTATTTGTTAAAGTGGGAATTGTGTAGATATATTGAGTGTTGTATTACATTTTAGCCTAAGAAAATCTGAATTCATTGATCCATAAACAGTGTCAGAAACAATGAGTCTTAAAACTGTCGTTAAACTTTAGTCATTTCTGTTGTTACAAACATTTTACAGGTAAAATCCTCAGAGGGAGTGTTTTATTATTCCAGAAGAATGGCAAGAGTGTGTGTGTAAATGTGTGTGTGTATGTGTGTAGATGTGTGTTAGTTACAGGATCAGAGAATGACACTTTTCCTCTGTCATAATCCAGATGAACTCTCACACGCTCAAGTTTCTGTGTGACAATAAACACATTACCCTCCTCATCTATATCATCCTCCTCATCTTTATCATCCACCTCATCTTTATCATCCACCTCATCTTTATCATCCACCTCATCTTTATCATCCACCTCATCTACATCATCCTCGTAATCTTCATCATCTTCATAATAATCCTCAATATGATCAATACGCCAGACATTAGCCTTAAAGAAAACTCCTCCCTTCCTCTTGTTTGATGCTGTAATAACTCCAAGACTCCAGTCTTTATTGTCTTTAACCTCCACATCCCAGCAGTGTGTTCCTGAGTTAAACCCCTCTGAACCCAGAACACACTCATCACAGTTAATTCTCTCTGGATTATCAGGTAATATTTTTCTCTTCTTGCTGTATCTCACACTGGTCAGATCATCAGACAGAATCAGATTTGGATTTGCAGTGTTTGGATCCAGAATCACAGGAGCTGATGAGAGAAAACAATCAACAGATGTTCATATAATCATCAAGAGTGAATCATATACAGATTATTATGAATTATGAACACTTGTCATATTGATGAAACACTATCAGATATTGTCAGTGTTGTTATTAGTTACACACTCATGTTTTATTATCAGTGTTTAACAGTGAATCACAACACAAACATTAAAAGTGTGTATAGTGTATATTATTGTCATGTTTATAATGGAGTACACACTTTTGTTTTTTCAGATCAGTTTTGTGTAAATATTCAAATGTCACACTCTCAGTGTGCGAGCAGAGATGTTTTGTGGACTCACTCTTGTGGACAATGTCTTGCATCTTCTTCCAGACTCTGAATGTCAGGTTGCCCAAGTAATGTGGCACATGAATGAAAGCTCCAGAAGTCATCTGTGGATCCGGCTGTGAGATCTGGACTCTGGAAGAACATTCAGGAGTCAGTACTGCAGTGACTTTGACTTCACAACCATAGAGAGGAGACACTTACCTTTCCATTGTCACATTAAAGTTCTGCAAAAGACAAAAAAAACACTTGATGAGCTCCTCAAATGATCAATAAGAGCAGAAATCAATGATGAGAGTTTGACTGTCACCTTTAGAAATGAGACATCGTCATTGGCTTTCATCATTTCCTCCATGTCTTTGATTGTGTGTGAAAGAGCTGAGATGTGTGTGTTCATCTCCTCAAGCTTCTTCTTCATCATCTGACTCTTCTGCTCCTCTTCCTCTCTCAGTTCAGTGATTGTAGCTTCTTCTTCATGTCGGAGAAACTCATGAAGCTTCTTAAACTGCTCTTTAATCTGACGCTCTGTGTGCTCAGCTTGAGTCTGAAATCACATCAAATTCACTTCAATCAGCTCTGCATTCACACACATCACATCATTTATCAGCAAATGTGTTTGATTGTTGATTCTGTATCCTCACCTTGATGTGTCCAACTGATTTATCAAACTCTCCTTTCATGTTTTCTGTGCGTTTGAGTTTCTTTTGTAAAGACTTCAGTGCTGTATTGAGTTTCTCCTGAAATTTAACAAAGTGAAAATACTGTAATATGTTCCTGTATGTAATATATAGTATGATAAATATTGTTTAAAGCAATTTATTTTGTCCTTGCATATGACTCAAGAAGTTTGTTGTACCTTGTAAGATCGAAAAACTTCACTGATGGGTCTGAATTTGTGATTGGTGTGTTTTTGTGAATCTCTGCACACTAAACACACCGGCTGTTTATCGTCCAGACAGAAGAGTTTGAGTTTCTCACTGTGTAAACTGCAGATCTCCTCCTCATTTCTCTCCTTCACAAACATCTCACATAAGTTCTTCAATGCCAGATTACAAGGAGGTTTTTCTCTTAAAAATCTGCTCCTGCAGACGGGACACTCCTGAGTTCTCTTGGTTTTCCAGAACTGTTGAAGACACTCTTTACACACACTGTGACTACACGACAGAAGAACAGGATTCTTGTAGATTTCACAGCACACGGGACAAGAAAGTTCTTCCACAGAGAGCGAATCCATTTTCACTGCTTATAAAAGCTCCAACGCTCTGAACTTTACTTTCAATCTCTGAATGTTGCTTTCAATAATGAATAATCATCAGAATCAGCAAAGATCTGCTGTCGACTCTGAAACAAAGTTCACAAAAATCATTTAGAAAGTCTTTCCCTTTGTACTACACCGATTGTTGATTTCTTTATTGTCCAGAAAAGTGTCCTTATGAACAGAGAGAGAGAAACAATAAGTCAGTCACAGTTATGTCAGGTTGGATTTTCTAAAAAACCTTTGGACTTAATGATACTCTGACCCATATAAACACTCTTATTGTATTAGTAATAAAACTGCTTCATCAGGAACTGATTACAGTGAAATGCAGTTCAGGTGGGGCATTCACACTGACCTGTGATGATCAGACCCTTCATCTAAATATGCAACAAAGATTTTAGCATTCCCCACTGGTATGTCTACATACCTACGTAGAGCTGGTGTCTTGCATTTGCCACCTACAGGAACGATCATGATTTCAAGCTTGTTTAATCTTACTAGGGGAGTTTAGATGGTGCTGGGAAATATAATCGAGCTTGAAATCATGATTGCCAAGGAGACTGCTGATGTCAAGATTTAGTGTAAAAAAAAAAAAAAAGGACTTTAATATTGATCCGTTTCTCACTCACACTATCATATCACTTCTGAATATGTGGATTAATCCACAGCTGACATCACTGGATTTCCTGTTGCTGATGGCACGCTGCACGAGAGTTTGTTTGTGGCCTGCTTAGGCTGCTTAGCATTGCTTATTTTTATTCTCAAAGGTTTATCGTTACATCCTTTGTCATTTTATCACGTTTTTCCTCTTTTCTACTGTTTCATCTGCATGTATTTTACCTGTTGCTGCTGGCACCTAGCTAGAGTCAGTGTTTGTAGCCTGCTAGTTTTTTTTTTTTTAGCATCTGTTTTCAGCATTTAATCCTAAACATCTGCCATTTTTAAGTGTGCATCGGGTTTTCCCTCGTATTATTCTCTTATCGCGATACAACTGCGTGCATTTTTTCAGGTTCCGTTTTCTTTTCTCCTCTGCAGTACACAGATTATTGCATCGATTTCAAAGCACTGCTTATCATGAACAACAAACTATTTTGTGAGGGATTCACATCAATCTTAAGCCCTCACCTCTCAGGAACAACCAACAACATACAATTTGCGGTAAGTCATGGCATCCGCTCATGTTATTTCTTCCTGCATTGCAGGTCAAATGTTTACAATAGCCTCCTCTGTCAGCAGTGAGGGATTCACATGTGATAAATGTGAGGAATTAGTCAGGCTAATGGAGAAGTTTAATGAGTTAGAGACACGCATCTGAACGCTAGTGGAGGTCAGTGAGAAAGAGAAGCTCGTAGATACTGTTTCGGATGTGAGTAGTACAGAGAGCAACATACACAATGTGGTTCCGGCTGTAGAGCCCCTGCAGCAGGGTATTTGGGTGACATCTTGGCGGCATACTCGCTCGGCAAAGAAACACCACTCTCCCATTTCTGTTAGGGTCTCCAATCAATTCTCCCCACTCAGTGATACAACCACTGAGAATCATGTTGAAAGAGCCCTTGTTATTGGTGATTCTATTGTCTGGATAGTGTCTGGAGTGGTGGTGGCGTAGTGGCTAAAGCACAGGGCTGTTAATCAGAAGGTCACAGGTTCAAGCCCCACAGCCACCACCATTGTGTCCTTGAGCAAGACACTTAACTCCAGGTTGCTCCGGGGGGATTGTCCCTGTAATAAGTGCACTGTAAGTCGCTTTGGATAAAAGCGTCTGCCAAATGCATAAATGTAATGTAAATGTATTGTAAGGAACGTGGAAATAGAGACTCCAGCCACTATTGTTAATTGCATTTCGACATCAAATCAAATTTACAAGCTAATGCTAAACGTAGATTTTGTAAAACTGTTATCCATGTCGGCACTAACGATGTCCGGCTTCACCAGTCAGAGATCACTAAAGATAATGTTAAAGAATTGTGGGGAAGCTCTGGTCCCCTCCCTGCTCATCGTGGTGACTAGGTTTACAGTAGATTAGTGTCACTGAATGGCTGGATGTCTGAGTGGTGTCTGGAGAATAGAATCGGATACATAGACACTTGTGAAGAGTTTTTGAGGTAGACCTGATCTGCTAAAGAGAGATGGACTTCATCCCTCCAGGGATGGTGCCACTGTCCTCTCTAGTAATTTGGCTCATAGTCTTAATAATGAGAAGCAGACAAACTGGTTAATCCGAACATCTGCTAGCAGCCTTGAGATGTCACATAAACTACAACACATAGAGACTGTATCACCTAGATATCTCATAGAGACTGTGTCTGTTCCTCGAACTACCAAACACAAAACCCTCACTAAATCATTTAGAAAAAATGTGATTAAGGTCAAACTTGAACAAAACAAACAAATTAAAAATACACATCATATAAAAAAAGGGCTACTAAACATTAGATCTCTTTCAACCAAAGCACTAATTGTTAATGAAATGATTACAGATCATAGTTTAGATGTGCTATGTTTGACTGAATTCTGGCTTAAACTGGATGAATATATTAGTTTAAATTAATCTACTCCTCCAGGTTATTGTTATAAACATGAGCCTCATCTGAAGGGTCGAGGAGGAGGTGTTGCTACAATTTACAATGAAGTTTTTGGTGTTACTCAGAGGACAGGATATAAATGTATTTTGAACTAATAATGCTTAATGTGACACCGTCAGATATAAATAAAAAATCTCTGTCGTCTTTGCCCTTATGATAGATCACCCAGGCCTTATTCTGATTTCCTTGGTGAGTTTGTTAATTTTTTATCAGATCTTGTAGTTACTGTAGATAGAGCTTTAATTGTTGGTGACTTCAACATTCACATCGATAATGAAAATGATACATTGGGATTAGCATTTATCAATATTCTCAACTCTCTTGGAGTCAGACAAAATGTAACAGGACCAACTCATCGCCATAATCATACGCTAGATTGAATTCTGTCATATGGAGTTGATGTTGATAATATAGAAATTCTGCCGCAGAGCGATGACATCTCAGATCATTACCTCGTCTCTTGTCTGATGCAATCAGCTAATGTCACTCAATCTACACCACGCTATCGTGTGAACACTGCCACAGACACACTTAGCTCTACTTTAACAACCTGTCTAGACAACATCTGTCCTCTCTCCTCTAGACCAGCACGGACTACACCACCCAGCCCCTGGCTGTCTGACGTCCTTCGTGAACATCGGACTGATCTCAGGGCAGCTGAGAGGAGATGGCGGAAATCTAAAGATCCAGCTGATCTAGGTAAATATCAGCTTCTGCTCGCAACTTTTTCAAATAACATTAAAACTGCAAAAACTTCATATTACCAGACCAAGATCAACAGCACCACAGACACTCGTAGCTTGTTTAGAACATTTAACACACTTCTCTGCCCTCCCCCTCCACCACCTGACACATCACTGACAGCAGATACATTCGCCATATTTTTTACTGATAAGGTTACAGCCATCAGCAATACATTCACAGCACCACACCCTGTCAAACACCTGGCTCCTGTATGCAACCCTTCTTTCCCTATGTTCTCTCCTTTAACTGACACTGAGGTCTCTAAATTCCTCCTCTCCAACCACCCCACAACCTGTTCCCTTGACCCCATTCCATCACACCTTCTCCAGGCCATCTCCCCGTCCATCCTACCGGCACTTACACACATAATTAACACATCCCTTCTTGCGGGCACTTTTCCCACTACATTTAAGCAGGCTCAAGTAACCCCACTGCTGAAAAAACCTGCACTTAACCCCACACAGATAGAACACTACAGACCAGTCTCTCTCATCCCATTCATGGCAAAAACACTTGAAAGGGCAGTTTTCAATCAGATCTCCGCCTATCTCTCACAGAACAAGCTGCTGGATGACAATCAGTCGGGCTTCAAAAGTGGACACTCCACTGAGACTGCCCTGCTGTCTGTCATCGAGTCGCTGAGACAGGCGAGAGCTGAATCGAGATCATCCGTTCTGATTTTGCTGGACCTTTCTGCTGCCTTTGACACAGTCAACCATCAGATCCTACTCTCCACCCTCTCTAAACTGGGTATCACTGGAACTGTGCTTGACTGGTTCAACTCTTATCTCTCAGAAAGGTCCTTTGAGGTAGCATGGAGAGGGGAAGTATCCAAGCCACACAAGTTACTTACTGGGGTACCTCAGGGATCAGTGCTTGGGCCACTTCTCTTCTCCATATACACAACATCACTGGGACCCATCATCCAGTCACATGGTTTCTCTTACCACTGCTACGCTGATGACACGCAACTCTACTTGTCTTTCCAGCCCAACGACACCACAGTGACCGTTCGAATCGCTGCCTGTCTGGCAGACATCTCGGCCTGGATGAAGGAACACCTCAACCCTGCCAAGACCGAACTCCTTGTCTTTCCAGCCAACCCTGCTGTTGAACACAACATCACCGTGCAGCTGGGTCCAACTACAGTTTCGCCTTCCAAAACGGTCAGAAATCTAGGGGTAACCATTGATGATGAGCTAAATTTCACAGACCACATTACAAAAACTGCAAGATCTTGTAGATTTACACTCTACAATATCAGGAAGATAAGACCCTTCCTCTCTGTACATGCCACACAACTGCTCGTTCAGTCCCTTGTCATAACAAGACTGGACTACTGTAACGCTCTCATTGCAGGCCTTCCTGCATGTGCTATTAGACCTCTCCAAATGATCCAGAATGCAGCAGCACGTCTGGTCTTTAATGAACCTAAGAGAGCACATGTTACACCACTCTTTGTCTCTCTCCACTGGCTGCCGGTTCATGCCCGTTTTAAATTCAAGGCCCTGATGCTGGCATATAAAACAGTCACTGGGTCTGCTCCAGCATACCTTAAAACATTTATGCAGAGCTACGTTCCCACCAGAAGCCTCGCGGTCAGCTAAGGAACGTCGCCTTGTCGTACCAAAACAAAGAGGCACCAAAACACTTTCCCGGACTTTCAGTTTCATCATACCACGGTGGTGGAATGACCTTCCCAACTCAATCCGGAAGCTAACTCACTCTCTATCTTCAAAAAGCGGCTAAAAACACATCTTTTCCAAAGCACTTAACCGGTCAATAAAAAAATAAATAAATAAATAAATAAAATAAAAATATATATATATATATATATATATTTACATTTCTTGTTGCACTTAAATCTGTTTTGTATACTATTATGATGATAGTGAAACTTTGTAATATGGCACTTTTTGTACCACTGTCTCCCTAAGATGATTCGCTGATGTTCTTCCTCTTTTGTAAGTCGCTTTGGATAAAAGCGTCTGCCAAATGAATAAATGTAAATGTAAATGTAAATGTTCAGGTTGATCTATTCTTTCGACCACTAAAGACAGATCTGGAAGAGTATTAGTCAAGCTATCTCATACACTCAATAAACCCCAAAGCCCAGAAGAACTTGATGAAATAACAGAAAATATAAATACAGTCTTCTCTAGCACTCTTGACATTGTCACCCCACTTCGATTAAAGAATATCAAAGAAATAAGCCCTGCACCATGGTACAATGATCACACTCATGCTCTCAAAAGAGCAGCTCGGAAAATGGAGCGCATGTTGAAAAAATACATAATTAGAAGTATTTGGTGCTGCATGGAAGGATAGTGTCTGTAGATACAGACAGGCACTAAAAGCTGCCAGGTCAGCATATTTTAGTAAACTCATAGAAAATAACCACAACAATCCTAGATGTTTATTCAGTACTGTGGCTAAATTGGTTTGGAATAAAGCCTCAACAGAACCAGATATCTCGCAGCACAAGAGTAATGACTCCATGAATTTCTTTACAGATAAAATTGAAATAATCAGAAATAAAATTGGAATTATGCAATCATCTGTCATAGCACCTCAGAAAACAATGTCTCATAATTTTCCTCACGTGCAATCTTTCTCTGTCATAGGTCATGAAGTGCTAACAAAACTTATCGAAACATCAAAAGCCACAACAGAAGCTCTTAAAAGAGGTATCTCCTGTAATCTCAGAACCTCTTCTGAATATTATTAACTCCTCGCTATGCTTAGGACATGTCCCAAGAAACTTTAAAATGGCAGTTATCAAACCGCTTATTAAGAAGCCACAACTTGATCCACGATAACTGGCCAATTATAGACTGATTTCAAATCTCCTGTTTGTGTCAAAAATACTAGAAAAGGTAGTATCATCCCAAATATGTTCATTTCTACAGAGAAATAGTATATACGAAGAATTTCAGTCAGGATTTAGGCCTCATCACAGTACAGAGACTGCACTTATCAGAGTTGCAAATTACTTGCTCTTATCATCTGATCGCAGCTGCATTTCTCTTCTAGTGCTTTTACATCTTAGTGCTGCATTCGACACAATGATGATTCATTGACATAATAGACATTACAGTCTTATCTTCTATTAATGCCTGACTTTCTGTAAAGCTGCTTTGAAATTATGCATGTTGTGAAAGGCGTTTTACAAATAAAATTGACCTTTGGATTACTTTTATGCTGCCTTTGTGCTTTTTTGAGCTTCAAAGTTCTAGTAACAATTCACTTGCATTGTATGGACCTACAGAGCTGAAATATTCTTAATTTGTGTTCAGCAGAAAAAGGAAAAGTCATACACGTTTGGGATTGCATCAGGGTGAATAAATGATGAGAGAATTTTCATTTTTGGGTGAACTGTCTCTTTAAATGTTTACTTCACAAAGATTAGTTTAATAATGATTTAGGAAATTCATACAGATCCAGCGGACTAAAATGAACAACTGAAACTTACAGAAAAACTGTGAAAATGAATGAAAACTAATTTGGAAAAACAAATTAAATATAAAATCTTAATTGAAAAAACAAAACTATTAGAACACTGGTTATACTGGGCATGTATATATATTTAATGTAAAGATTTAAAGCAAATAATTCCATGTATTGTGGTTTGTTTCACACAAAGTTATCGTTAAAGACTTTGAATGAAACACACAGCTCATACAGACTACTCGAACATTATTTAATTATGCTTTATTTGTCCTTTTCTGGAGCTTTAAAGACGTTCTCAATATACGATAACAGATGTGCTCTACAGTCTGTCTGAATCAAATCACTGATGTTTAAGAAGATAAAATCAAAAGTATTACATAAAAGTGTGCAAATTACAGCATAAAATATGCAGATTACAAAATATGTTACATATTTACACAAACAAACAGTAGAAGAATGAACTTGCCTTCTTTGTTGGCGGTACTCGCTGTTTCTTCTTCTTCTCTGTTTTGTTTTTGGCGGGCCGCAAACAACGTTTAAAGACGCATACCGCCACCTGCTGTACAGAGTGTGTATCACCATGTCGTCGTCTTCTTCTTCTCTTCGTTTTTCGGCGGAACGCAAACAAAAGCTTTTTTTGTGCAAGCAAATCAGCACCCTCATTTCCTTTCAGGCCCTCATGAAATACTTATTTCTTACATATATACATACTTTGTTACCCACTTCATTCGTTTGCCATTCTCTCTTCTTCTCTAATATATTAATATCTATTTCAGTCGGTGGATAAAGCCATGGTGGAATATTACTAATTGCGGATGTCCTAGTGAACTCTATATACTCCATATTCACCAGCTCTTCCTATCGATATCCATCTAAATCCACTTCTCTTAAATTTGCCATATTCCCAACAGTACTTCCTAATCCAGAGCTCCAATGATATTTCACCCTCTGCTGTTAGAACAGCATTAATGGGGTTGACTTTATGTCTCCAACACAGAGCAGTAGAGCACTAAATTGTAATCTGTCTATATTTAATAGTATTGTTTTACCTGCTGCTCCATAGACTATACATCCATAATCAATTGTTGAACTCATAATAGCTCTGTATATATCAATGACTGCTTATAAGCCCCTCCAATCATATCCAGCCACTGCTCTTAGTCATTTTATTATTATTTTGCATTTTGTTTCTACATGTTTAATATGCACTTTCCATGTGTGTTTATCATCTAGCCATAGTCCTAAATCCTTAAACTCAGACACCCTCTCCACTGGCTTCCCATATAATGTCAGCTTCTCAACATCAATGTTTTGCTTATTAGTAAATATCATATACATTTACATTTATTCATTTGGCAGATGTTTTTATCCAAAGTGATTTACAAAAGAGGAAAACATAAGCGAATCATCTTAAGGAGACAGTGGTACAAAAAGTGCCATATTACAAAGTTTCACTATCATCAGAATAGAATACAAAACAGATTTAAGTGCATTTTTGTTATTAAATTTTTTTAGTGACTGGTTAAGTGCTCTTGGAAAAGATGTGTTTTTAGCAGTTATTTGAAGATAGAGAGTGAGTCAGCTTCACGGATTGAGTTGGGAAGGTCATTCCACCAAAGTGGTATGATGAAACTGAAAGTCCGGGAAAGTGTTTTGGTGCATCTTTGTTTTGGTACGACAAGGCGACGTTCCTTAGCCGACCACAGGCTTCTGGTGGAAACTTAGCTCTGCATAAATGTTTTTAGGTATGCTGGAGCAGACCCAGTGACTGTTTTGTATGCCAGCATCAGGGCCTTGAATTTAGTGCGTGCATGAACCGGCAGCCAGTGGAGAGAGACAAAGAGTGGTGTAACATGTTCTCTTAGGTTCATTAAAGAACAGACGTGCTGCTGCATTCTGGGTCATTTGGAGAGGTCTAATAGCATGCAGGAAGGCCTGCAATGAGAGAGTTACAGTAGTCCATTCTAGTTATGACAAGTGACTGAACAAGCAGTTGTGTACAGAGAGGAAGGGTCTTATCTTCCTGATATTGTAGAGTGTAAGTCTACAGACCAAGTCTTTGAGATGTGGTCAGTGAAATTTAGCTTATTATCAATGGTTACCCCTAGATTTCTGACCGTTTTGGAAGGTGACACTGTAGTTGGACCCAGCGGCACAGTGATGTTGTGTTCAACAGCAGGGTTGGCTGGAAAGACGAGGAGTTCGGTCTTGGCTAGGTTGAGTTGCAGGTGGTGTTCCTTCATCCAGCCTGAGATGTCTGCCAGACAAGCAGCGATTCGAGCGGTCACTGTGGTGTCGTTGGGCTGGAAAGACAAGTAGAGTTGCGTGTCATCAGCGTAGCAGTGGTAAGAGAAACCATGTGACTGGATGATGGGTCTTAATGACGTTGTGTATATGTAGAAGAGAAGTGGCCCAAGCACTGATCCCAGAGGTACCCCAGTAAGTAACTGATGTGGCTTGGATACCTCCACCTCTCCAGGCTACCTCGAAGGACCTATCTGAGAGATGGAGTTGAACAAGCCAAGCACAGTTCCTGTGATGCCCAGAGTAGAGAGGGTGGAGAGTAGGATCTGATGGTTGACTGTGTCAAAGGCTGCAGAAAGGTCCAGCAGAGTCAGAACGGATGTCTCAGTGACTCTGTGACAGACAGCAGGGCACTCTCGGTGGAGTGTCCACTTTTGAAGCCTGACTGATTGTCATCCAGCAGCTTGGTCTGTGAGAGATAGGCAGAGATCTGATTGAAAACTGCCCTTTCAAGTGTTTTTGCCATGAATGGGATGAGAGAGACTGGTCTGTAATCTGTGTGGGGTTACTCGAGCCTGCTTAAATGTAGTGGGAAAAGTGCCTGCAAGAAGAGATGTGTTAATTATGTGTGTAAGTGCAGGTAGGATGGACAGAGAGATGGCCTGGAGCAGGTGTGATGGAATGGGGTCAAGGGAACAGGTGGTGGGGTGGTTGGAGAGGAGGAGTTTAGAGACCTCAGTGTCAGTTAAGAATGGTTGCATACAGGAGACGGGTGTTTGACAGGGTGTGGTGCTGTGAATGTATAGCAGGACTTACTCATGGACAGCTTAAACCACCATTTATATGACCATTTTTCCACTTTCTTTATTGCTTCTCTTAATTTTCCTATGACATATTTCTCATGTCATGCTCTTTTCCATATAGCCCATTATCTGCATATAAGACCGCTGCATGCATTTGATTAGTCTCTTTTCGTTCAGGACCTTTGTCCCAGAATGGTTTCATTTTCTTCCACAACTCGTATGACTATTTCATGTATTTATAATCCCACTGAGGGTCCCCCCACCCTTATATAACCATAGATTTTGATTCGCTCATGAATCGATCAATAAATGAGCCATCTCTAGGATATGGATCTAATTGTGTTTTTCCTTCTGACCATCCGGCCAGATTACTCATATAAGGTTCAGTATTGAAACCCTGATTATTGCGAAAAAGCCACTGTTTTGGAGTTTCGTTCGATAACGGGCGACTCATTTCCTGTCCCATAATGTCACCCTTTTAATAATAATACAAACAATATCCCGATCGACTCAGTTCATGCAGAACAATAATGCAGATCAAATTCTCTCCGTCTTTTCCTTAGGACAATTCCCGTCCTCTTCTTATTCATACAAGAATAAGGATATCCTTTAAACTACTGCTGCTGTCGTGGGATTTTCCCTATATTTAATAGAGCAAAAACCTTCCTTCCTATTTATAATAGGGCAAAATCATCCCTCAGAAGGGGCAGCATCCCTCCCCCGAGCAGTTATTAACGGAGTTACTATCGAGCCAAATTAAACTAAGTTTTATTCAATCTCTCATCAGACAGGTTAATACTTGATACTTAAATCAATATTACCTGTCTGGAGAGATCCCGTACGAGCCTCCAAACTTTTGGATAATTTTGTCATCCAACGTATTTAATTTATTTTCTTGATCTGCCATCCCCGTCTCGATACGGCTCAGCTGAGGGAAGAAAGAAATGACACCGACGCCCAATGCTATCAGATCCTTCTTCAAAGTTTATTGTTCTGCACTGTGTTATATGGTCCAGAAAAACCACATTCCACTGGACCCTCACCAATGAAATAGTTCTTTACCTTATATGGGGGTGACATACATGTTTGAACTATGTGTGAAACGTGAGAGTAGAGACAAGAAACACATTCCTTTAGAACATCTTTAGAACAATGAGCAGCTGCAGCTACCCAACAAAAGAAGTTTAAAAGAGGCCTTCATTATTCCACATTACATCACCAGAGAAGTTGTTGAGAAGCATTAATTATTTCACAATATGTTTATGTTTACACTAATCATTTTACACCAGACTGCATTATAACAATATTCGTGTGTGTGTGTGTTGCTCATCCATCGTTGCATCGGTGAAAAAACTCTACAACAAATAAAATTATGTATCAAATAACCATTCGGAAACTTCCTGCTTCAGTCTCTCATCAGGGTCTGAATCCGGTTCAAACATATCGGGCTGAACGTCACTCTTTTAGCTGTCAGTCTAGTTATCCGAAATAGAGATGTCATAACTTCGCCCTATTCAGGAGAAGCACAAACTCATTTGCATTTAAAGACACTTTTTTTTTTTAAAAGACACGCATTTTCAACATGGTATAATAAATGATCTGTTGGGTATTTTGTGCTGAAACTTCACAGGTCATTCTGGGGACACCAAAGATTTAAATGACATCTTGTGAAAAGGGGCATAATAGGTGCCCGTTAAGACATGTAGGAAATCTTTTGGTGATTGTGGAGCATTTTGGGAGAGAGATGAACTGCTTTGTCAACATACAAGTTACAAAAGACAACTGAATGAAGAGATCGGGTGGACAAATGTGTGAAAATGATTGTAAAATCCTGTAATCGTACACTGTATTCTGGATCTTCCATCGCCCCTTTATGAGACTGAGCTGGTTAGATTGAAGGTTCAGTGAGTTACTGGTAGTTAAGATGAGAGTAAACTGGTAAAGATGAAGTGTGGAGCAAATATCAAACATATGATCACATTTAATTGATTTCTGTGAACTTACCAATGACAAAAATCATGTTAAGAAAACTCACTCATATGTCTGATGAGATCATTCAATCTTATCTGTTGAGTTTTTGTAGACTATGTTGAGTTACTGTATTATTGACATATTTAACCTTTGGAAATCTAAATGTTCTAAGATTGCATCAATGAATAATACTTGTGAGATGTTCAGTGAGCAGGATCAGATATTACTGTGAATTTAACTGGTAAAATCCTCAGAGGGGAAGTGACATCATAACTCCAGAAGAATGGCAAGAGTGTGTGTGTAAATGTGTGTGTGAATGTGTGTAGATGTGTGTTAGTTACAGGATCAGAGAATGACACTTTTCCTCCGTCATAATCCAGATGAACTCTCACACGCTCAAGTTTCTGTGAGACAGTAAACACACCATCCTCCACATCTTCATCATCACCATCTTTATCATCCTCATCATCCTCATCAGCTTTATCAGCCTCATCATCTTCATCATCCTCCTCATAATAATCCACACCCCAGACATCAGTGTTAAAGAAGTCACATCCCTTCCTCTGGTTTGATGCTGTAGTTACTCCAATAATCCAGTTATTATTGTGTTTAACCTCCACATCCCAGCAGTGTGTTCCTGAGTTAAACCCCTCTGAACCCAGAACACACAGATAATAGTCAAATCTCTCTGGATTATCAGGTAATATTTGTCTGTTCTCGCTGTATCTCACTCTGGTCAGATCATAAGACAGGATCATATTTGGATTTGCAGTGTTTGGATTCAGAATCACAGGAGCTGATGAGAGAAAACAATCAACAGATGTTCATATAATCATCAAGAGTGAATCATGTACAGATTATTATGAATTATGAACACTTGTCATATTGATGAAACACTATCAGATATTGTCAGTGTTGTTATTAGTTACACACATGTTTTATTATCAGTGTTTAACAGTGAATCACAACACAAACATTAAAAGTGTGTATAGTGTATATTATTGTCATGTTTATAATAGAGGACACACTTTTGTTTTTTTGTGTAAATATTCAAATGTCACACTCTCAGTGTGCGAGCAGAGATGTTTTGTGGACTCACTCTTGTGGACAGTGTCTTGCATCTTCTTCCAGACTCTGAATGTCAGGTTGCCCAAGTAATGTGGCACATGAATGAAAGCTCCAGAAGTCATCTGTGGATCCGGCTGTGAGATCTGGACTCTGGAAGAACATTCAAGAGTCAGTACTGCAGTGACTTTGACTTCACAACCATAGAGAGGAGACACTTACCTTTCCATTGTCACATTAAAGTTCTGCAAAAGACAAAAAAACACCTGATGAGCTCCTCAAATGATCAATAAGAGCAGAAATCAATGATGAGAGTTTGACTGTCACCTTTAGAAATGAGACATCGTCATTGGCTTTCATCATTTCCTCCATGTCTTTGATTGTGTGTGAAAGAGTTGAGATGTGTGTGTTCATCTCCTCAAGCTTCTTCTTCATCATCTGACTCTTCTGCTCCTCTTCCTCTCTCAGTTCAGTGATTGTAGCTTCTTCTTCATGTCGGAGAAACTCATGAAGCTTCTTAAACTGCTCTTTAATCTGACGCTCTGTGTGCTCAGCTTGAGTCTGAAATCACATCAAATTCACTTCAATCAGCTCTGCATTCACACACATCACATCATTTATCAGCAAATGTGTTTGATTGTTGATTCTGTATCCTCACCTTGATGTGTCCAACTGATTTATCACACTCTCCTTTCATGTTTTCTGTGCGTTTGAGTTTCTCTTGTAAAGACTTCAGTGCTGTATTGAGTTCCTCCTGAAATTTAACAAAGTGAAAATACTGTAATATGTTCCTGTATGTAATATATAGTATGATAAATATTGTTTAAAGCAATTACCACACATGGACAGGGGGGTCCTGGAAACTTATTTCAGGATCCCAAAGATAAATTGGAAACGCCAGCCAAAGCCTGCAGGGACAAATGGACGGCTTAGTGTAAAGTGAGTATTTGTTTTGTATTTCTTTTTGTTACTAAGACGTAATGTACAGAGTTTGGACACCCGGCATAATCAATGTTGTTCCCGCGTAGTCAGCTGAGCTATTGTTATATTTTCATGTATGCGCACATACTGTATGTGCAAATAGTTCGCATTACTAACGTTGTGTTTACTATTTCGTGGTTTGGGAGTGGCCTCGTAAGTGCGGCAAAGCAAGTGCATTCTGGGAGTTGTTGTCTTTCAGCCACATGAGTAAAAAATACATTTTTTGCCTTTTCTCAGTCTAGAATGCTTCAAATTCAAAAATAATTTCACATTTCTACTACATAAATGACCACTATTAAATACACATTCATCTTCCCACAGCTGGAGTATCCCTTTAATATGACTCAAGAGAAGTTTGTCGTACCTTGTAAGATGGAAGAACTTCATTGATGGGTCTGAATTTATGATTGACGTGTTTCTCTGAATCTCTGCACACTAAACACACCGGCTGTTTATCGTCCAGACAGATGAGTTTGAGTTTCTCTCTGTGTAAACTGCAGATCTCCTTCTCATTTCCCTCCTTCACAAACATCTCACATAAGTTCTTCAATGCCAGATTACGAGGAGGTTCTTCTTTTGAAGATCTCCTGCAGACGGGACACTCCTGAGTTCTCTTGGTTTTCCAGAACTGTTGAAGACACTCTTTACACACACTGTGACTACACGACAGAACAACAGGATTCTTGTAGATTTCACAGCACACGGGACAAGAAAGTTCTTCCACAGAGAGTGAATCCATTTTCACTGCTTATAAAAGCTCCAACGATCTGAACTTTACTTTGACTTTCTGAATGTTGCTTTCAATAATGAATAATCATCAGAATCACCAAAGATCTGCTGTCGACTCTGAAACAAACTTCACTAGAATCCTTTTAGAAAGTCTTTCCCTTTGTACTAAACCGATTGTTGATTTCTTTATTGTCCAGAAAAGTGTCCTTATGAACAGAGAGAGAGAAATAATAAGTCAGTCACGGTTATGTCAGGTTGGATTTTCTAAAATGTTCAGATCCTTCATCTAAATATGCAACAAAGATTTTAGCATTCCCCACTGGTATGTCTACATACCTACGTAGAGCTAGTGTCTTGCATTTGCCACCTACAGGAACGATCATGATTTCAAGCTTGTTTACTCTTACTAGGGGAGTTTAGATGGTGCTGGGAAATATAATCGAGCTTGAAATCAAGATTGCCAAGGAGACTGCTGATGTCAAGATTTAGTGAAAAATAAAAGACTTTCATATTGATCTGTTTCTCACACACACCTATCATATCATTTCTGAAGACATGGATTAAACCACTGAAGTCTTATGGATTACTTTTATGCTGCCTTTTTGGAGCTTCAAAGTTCTGGTCACCATTCACTTGCATTGTGTGGACCAACAGAGCTGAGATATTCTTCTATTCTTCATTTGTGTTCAGCAGAAAAAGGGAAAGTCATACACGTTTGGGATGGCATCAGGGTGAATAAATTAGAATTTTCATTTTTGGGTGAACTGTCTCTTTTATTGTTTACTTCGCAAAAATTTGTTTATTAATGTTTTAGGAAATTCACATGGATCCAGCAGACTAAAATGAACTAAACTGAAACTTGAGAAAACTAAAAGTAACAGAAAAACTGTGAAAATGAATGAAAACTAATTTGGAAAGACAAATTAAATACAAAATCTACATTGAAAAAACAAAACTATAAGAACACTGGTTATACTGGGCATATATATTTAAATGTAAAGATTTAAAGCAAATAATTCCATGTATTGTGGTTTGTTTCACACAAAGTTATCGTTAAAGACTTTGAATGAAACACACAGCTCATACAGACTACTCGAACATTATTTAATTATGCTTTATTTGTCCTTTTCTGGAGCTTTAAAGACGTTCTCAATATACGATAACAGATGTGCTCTACAGTCTGTCTGAATCAAATCACTGATGTTTAAGAAGATAAAATCAAAAGTATTACATAAAAGTGTGCAAATTACAGCATAAAATATGCAGATTACAAAATATGTTCAATATTTACAAAAAACAACAATCAAACCGCTTATTAAGAAGCCACAACTTGATCCACGATAACTGGCCAATTATAGACTGATTTCAAATCTCCTGTTTGTGTCAAAAATACTAGAAAAGGTAGTATCCTCCCAAATATGTTCATTTCTACAGAGAAATAGTATATACGAAGAATTTCAGTCAGGATTTAGGCCTCATCACAGTACAGAGACTGCACTTATCAGAGTTGCACATGACTTGCTCTTATCATCTGATCGCGGCTGCATTTCTCTTCTAGTGCTTTTACATCTTAGTGCTGCATTCGACACAATGATGATTCATTGACATAATAGACATTACAGTCTTATCTTCTGTTAATGCCTGACTTTCTGTAAAGCTGCTTTGAAATTATGCATGTTGTGAAAGGCGTTTTACAAATAAAATTGACTTTTGGATTACTTTTATGCTGCCTTTGTGCTTTTTTGAGCTTCAAAGTTCTAGTAACAATTCACTTGCATTGTATGGACCTACAGAGCTGAAATATTCTTAATTTGTGTTCAGCAGAAAAAGGAAAAGTCATACAATTTTGGGATTGCATCAGGGTGAATAAATGATGAGAGAATTTTCATTTTTGGGTGAACTGTCTCTTTAAATGTTTACTTCACAAAGATTAGTTTAATAATGATTTAGGAAATTCATACAGATCCAGCGGACTAAAATGAACAACTGAAACTTACAGAAAAACTGTGAAAATGAATGAAAACTAATTTGGAAAAACAAATTAAATATAAAATCTTAATTGAAAAAAACAAAACTATAAGAACACTGGTTATACTGGGCATGTATATATATTTAATGTAAAGATTTAAAGCAAATAATTCCATGTATTGTGGTTTGTTTCACACAAAGTTATCGTTAAAGACTTTGAATGAAACACACAGCTCATACAGACTACTCGAACATTATTTAATTATGCTTTATTTGTCCTTTTCTGGAGCTTTAAAGACGTTCTCAATATACGATAACAGATGTGCTCTACAGTCTGTCTGAATCAAATCACTGATGTTTAAGAAGATAAAATCAAAAGTATTACATAAAAGTGTGCAAATTACAGCATAAAATATGCAGATTACAAAATATGTTACATATTTACACAAACAAACAGTAGAAGAATGAACTTGCCTTCAATGTTGGCGGGACTCGCTGTTTCTTCTTCTTCTCTGTTTTGTTTTTGGCGGGCCGCAAACAACGTTTAAAGGCGCATACCGCCACCTGCTGTACAGAGCATAGACATAATAAATACATAGACGCCCTATTGGCCGCTTTGGAACGTTGCTGCGATACGTCAACGCGTCCGCCATTTTGCGGAGGGCAAGACTGCGCTGTAATCAAATGCAAGTAAACGGGTGAGTTGCGGTTTTTCTGGATAAAAACAAAAATAACGTTTACATTTATCAACCGATTTCAGTGGTTCGTACATGGTGTAACCAGTACTTGTCATAAAAGTCGGTTTTAAGAAAATATTTAGATTTTCAGGAAATTTACTTTATAATATAAAATATAAGATAAAACTATACTATAAATCATGTCAAATCATGTCAACTCATGTCTCAACTTTCACAGCTCGCAAGCAAGCTATTTTAGTCTGACTAACTCCGGTGGCCAACTAACGTTAATATTACTAATTATATAACGACCAAATACGTAACCAAAAACAAATGTTCAGTCTTACTTGTGAAAAGTAATTCCCCGAGACCTGTTTTCAATAGTGCGGCAATTTGTACAGCCCCAAGCAGCACATTAGGCAGGCATTTTTCCTCAATTCCCGTTAATAGAGAAATGGGAATGTTGCCCTCCGCAATATGGCGGCCCGTTGACGTACGCTCCAGCGGTCAATAGGGCGTCTATGTATTTATTATGTCTATGGTACAGAGTGTGTATCACCATGTCTTCTTCTTCTCTTCGTTTTTCGGCGGATCGCAAACAAAAGCTTTTTTTTGTGCAAGCAAATCAGCACCCTCATTTCCTTTCAGGCCCTCATGAAATACTTATTTCTTACATATAAACATACTTTGTTACCCACTTCATTAGTTTGCCATTCTCTCTTTTTCTTTAATATATTAATATCTATTTCAGTCGCTGGATAAAGCCATGGTGGAATATTACTTGGGGATGTCCTATTGAACTCTATAGTCTCCATATTCACCAGCTCTTCCTGTCGATTTCCATCTAAATCCACTTCTCTTAAATTTCCCATATTCCCAACAGTTCTTCCTAATCCAGAGCTCCAATGATATTTCACCCTCTGCTGTTAGAACAGCATTAATGGGGTTGACTTTATGTCTCCAACACAGAGCAGAAGAGCACTAAACTGTAATCTGTCTATATTTAATAGTATTTTTTTTACCTGCTGCTCCATATACATCCATAATCAATTGTTGAACTCATAATAGCTCTGTATATATCAATTAATGACTGCTTATCAGCCCCTCCAATCATATCCAGCCACTGCTCTTAGTCATTTTATTATTATTATTTTGCATTTTGTTTCTACATGTTTAATATGCAATTTGCATGTGTGTTTATCATTTAGCCATAGTCCTAAATCCTTAAACTCAGACACCCTCTCCACTGGCTTTTCTTATCGGAGATCTTTAATTTAGGAATAGTAACTGCAACTCCTACTTTTGCTCCATTTGGATTTTTTGAAGCATCTGTGAATATATGAATATTATTTCCATATTTTTGCCAAATATATAAACATTCATCTTTACCCTCTTCTTGTCTCTCCAATAATGTTGAATCCACAAAGGATCTGGTGGCAGCATCACTCTTGCTGCACACTTGTATGTATTTAGACCCATTTCATTTATCATCCCTTCAATTATCCACCCAAAATTATTACATTCATTCATCCACCTTTCTAACATGTCTCTAAAATCGTCAGCGTTGGCTGCCACACATCCTGACTTTTAAGGTTTGTCCAGTACACTGCCATAAGTTGCTGTCTTCTGATATAAAGAGGCATTTCACCTCCTTCGGCCAGTAGTGATAAACTGGTGTTGATGCATTTGCTCCTCAGTGAGATCTTAATGCCTGTGCTTGAATCCTGTCCCGTTTAACTAAATGTGATTTTGCTGCTGTCCTACATGCCAAGCTTCCATAATCGAATACAGACCTTATCATTGTTATATATATCATTATATCAAGGGCATCTATTATGCAAAATGCACTTTTACATGGTGTTTGAACATAGATCTGTGTTGGCAGCGTGTACAAAACCACCCTATAATGATACAAATCCACCCAGTCCTTTTTTTATCCCCATTAATCATAAACACGGTTTCAGAACAAACCATTCGCAGATTCTGTACAACGTGACGTCACATCGTATAGGCCCCTCCCACGGCTGTTGACGGACACTGCCGTTTTAGCTTAGACCCACCCTGAATGAGTTGCACACAGTCCGCCATTGTTTCGATGCAGCTGAGGACATGAATGTCTCCTGATGTTGTTGGATGTAAGGATGAACAGCAGTCTTTATTTACTCCGGACATCTGAGCCGCAGTGGATTAGTTGTGATTTTGAAGGGAATGCTGTTACCTTTTGTCCCAGCGGTGCTCTCAGCAGCTGTGTGTAACAGTTTGTTTAGTTCATGTTCGTATAAATGATGAGTTGGACCGGATTATCCCAAACATGCCGCTTTTATTTCTTCAGCACATATCCATACAATAAATCTGCTGTATTGCAGTGAACATAAATTCCCGGGTGGTTCAAGAGAATGTAACAGAACAACTCTATGGCTCTCCCATATTTTTTTACAGAGCAACACTACGACCACGCTTCTTCCTGGACTTCACTACCCATAAATCACTCCGTTAGAACTACAAAAACCACATTCTTACAATCTTAAAGTAATAGTTCTCCCCTCCACCCTTGTCCCGCAACACTACCCCCACTCTGGATGGTGATTAACTTTAACACCAATCCAGCACCCCTTAATATAAACATGAAATGCATCAACATAATTTCACAGTGCAAATAACAGGCAGAAATACATTCAACATACTGTCTCCTGTTTTTTTTTTTTTTTAGTCCAAAGGCAACTCCATTTGACGGAGCATACAGTCCATTTTTGCAAACTCCACTCAATAGAGACATTGGCCCATGTTATCTAACCCCACACGATGGAGTACACAGTCCATAAGGCAGAGGGGTAGCACGGTGCAGGGGGCTTAAGAGTTCACTATGCACAGTCCATTATGAAAGCAACAGTAATCCAGTTCAAATACGGTTCGAGTTCAGTAAGACGATGGAATTTCCTCTTCAAATTCCCCTGCCGAAAGAAGAAATTAGCAGAAGCCATTGCATTACATCCACACACACACAAAAAAAAATAGTTTACTCTTAGTTAACACAGCCATAGCTTATTTTCCTTATTTCAACACAACAAAACAGTTACAATCCACCCGGGTATGCACAGAAAATAAACAACATTAACAGACAGCATGTTTCAGAATTTTTTTTTTTCAACAATTAAGCATCAATTAGTCCAGTCACCAAACCACTTTGGTGTCTTCTCACTCGTTGCGGCCTACCCCCTCTTTGGCCGTTAACCGTCCCTGTTTGACTCTGTCGCACCGTGCTACCTTCACTGCACTGAACATCTTTATTCTCCTGTTCTGCCATTGGCACACAATATGCTTCGTCAAGTACAGGCACGTTGTCCATGCCGCTGACATTTACAGGTTCTTCCATGAATAGGCGAGTGAGGTCCAGGTCAAGATCACTGAACTCTGCTCCAAGACTGGGAATAGGGACCTCCTGGGGCTGCCAGGCTTCTGAGCCTTTAAACACCCAGCTGTTCTCCAGAGGTTGCCGGGAATGGTACGGCTTTTCTGAATTCAATACACCAAATCATCCAGGTGTCCTAGGATAAAGTAAGGACCCTCATAAGCAGGAAGGAACTTCCTGATCTTATTTTTCACCCGTTTAGTCCCTTTTATGAGATACCACACAGCATCACCAACTTTATAGCGTGTCCTAGCAACTCTCTTGTCATATTGCTTTTTGGCACACTCAACAGATCGACCCAAAGCATCTCTGGCAATTTGATGTGCCAACTCCAGCCTTTCTCTTGTCTCAGCAATGTATTGTGGGGGAGTTTGAACTGAGGTATTGCTGGGGGGCATTCCTGCTACTAGGTCAATGGGCTCCGTCAACTCCCGGCCAAAGAGCATCATATTAGGAGTGAAGCCGGTGGAGCTATGTTTGGTAGCTCGGTAAGCCATCACAGCAAAGGGAACCATGATATCCCATTCCCAGTGACAACGTTCCGAAGTGGTGGCTAGGATGGTGGCATTAAATCGCTCGACTTGCCCATCAGACTGAGGTCGGAAAGGGGTCGTTCGGGTCTTTTCAATTCCCTGTAGGTCACACATTGTTTGGAAGACCTCCGATTCAAAGTTAGAGCCTTGGTCGCTATTTAGTGTCGACGGTGCTCCATAGCGACACACCCATTCAGCAACTATAATCTCTGCAACGGTGACAGCTCGGTCATTGGGCAGGGGGTAGGCTTCCACCCACTTGGTGAAATAGTCCTGCACCACCAGAATGTAATGATTGAAACGTTCAGTTTAATTCATGGGACCCATCAAATCAACAGCGATCCTTTCCATAGGAACCCCCACTCGTACAGTGCCCATAGGCGCTTGAGGCCTCTTTGTGGGTCGGGCCTTTGCAGCACAGCTGGTGCATGTACGACACCAAAGTGTAACATCAGCTCGCATCTGGTACCAGTAATACCTGGTTTGGAGCCGAGACATTGTCCGCTCCACCCCGAAGTGTCCACCCACTGGCCCATCGTGCATTTGATGCATGAAATCCTGACGGAACACTTGTGGCAAGAGGATTTGTGGGTAAAACTCAGGACCCTCCATTAGATAGAAGCGCCGTACCAGAATGTCATCCTTTAGGTACAGTCTCTTCCACTGGCTCCAGTAAGCTTTAGTTGCCAGTCCATAGGGCAACACATTGTCCCAGGAGGGTCGTTCCACACTTTCCTCTAGCCACCTTCTGATGGGGGCAAAATCGGTGTCAGTTGCCTGGGCAGAAAATAGTTTCTCTGCAGTCCACCCAAAGAACGGAGCAGCACTTGCTGTCATGACAGATTGTACTACCCCCACTGGACAGAACTCTGGGGTAGCAGTTTCAGGTACATTGTTTGCAGGTCTGATGTCAAAATCACACTGAACTGCCTGGTGACAGAGCTGAGGGCTGCTCAAAGAGGGTTCTTTGATGCTGCAGGCACAAGTTGAACGACATGGCCTTCTGGACAGCACATCTGCGTTTTCATGATAACGCCCAGGGCGATGCACAACCCTGAAATCGTACTCCCCAAGCTTCTCAAGCCTCCGGGCCAATTGTCCCTCTGGTTCTTTCATTTTTATGAGCCACTGTAGACTACTATGATCTGTACGCACGATAAAAGGTCTGCCCAGCAGGTATTGACGGAAGCGTGTGGTGAACTCCACTACAGCCAACAATTCTCTCCGTGTGGTGCAGTAATTCTGTTCCGTAGGCGTCAACCCTCGACTACCGTACGCCAACACACGTTCCTCACCATGTTGGAGTTGGGATAACACAGCTCCGATTCCAAAGTTGCTGGCGTCTGTATCGAGAATTAGGTTGCCACAGTCCATAGGATACCCCAGAACAGGAGCAGTGGTGAGTAGTTCCTTCAGCTTGTCAAAAGCTTGTTGGCTTTCAGGGGTCCACTGAAATCGGGCATGTTTTCTTAACAGGTTATGAAGGGGCTTGGCAACTGTTGTAAAATCTTTAACAAAACGTCTGTAGTAAGACGTCAAACCAATGAATTGCCGAATTTCATTAACATTGGTGGGCTGTGGCCATTCTTGAATCTTCTGCACTTTCTGAGGGTCAGTGGCAATGCCCTCCTCCGAAACAATGTGTCCCAGGTAAATCACCTGTCGGCGGAAGAGACAACACTTGGCGGGCTTCAATTTGAGGTTGGCCTGACGTAACCTCTCGAACACCTGCGCTAGGCACTGAATCATTTCCTTGACATCCTTCCCCAGCACGATAATGTCATCCAAATAGACCAGGCAGATTTCCCATTGCATTCCAGCCAAGATACGATCCATTAAGCGTTGGAACGTTGCCGGGGCATTGCAAAGACTAAAAGGCATCACATTCCACTCAAAAAGCCCCTTCCTACTGCAGAATGCGGCTGCCTGTCGAGCCTCCGGAGTCAACTCCACTTGCCAATAGCCTGAGGCTAGATCCAAAGTGCTGAACCATTTCGCATTGGACAGTGTATCCAGGGTATCCTGGATTCGTGGAAGTGGGTAAGCGTCTTTAATAGTGCGTTCATTCAGAATTCTGTAATCCACACACAGTCGGTAGGTCTGGTCTTTCTTTTGTACCATAACAATTGGCGAAGCCCAGCTGCTATGGCTAGGGACAGCTAAGCCAGTGTCAAGATTTTGCTGGATCTGGTTATCAGCATTTTGCTGTTTCTCGAAAGCCATTCTCCTTGGCTGCTGTTTCACTGGCGGACCCGGCCGGGTTTGAATGTCGTGTTGCACCAGGTTAGTGCGACCAAGGTCTGTCGGTCTAGTAGAGAAAACATCCCCATAGGCACTAAGGAGCTCTGCCAGCTCACATTTTTCTGCTTCCCCAAGACCCACCGTACTCTCTGCATAAAGGGACTGTAGATGACTTGGAACAGCCATGGAGGTTGGGCTTGCAGATGGCAGCTCTGAGTTGGGGACTCGTACAACATCCGCAGGCTGGAGAAGCCCAGCAATGACTCCTTTCCTTATTCTCACAGCAACGGTACCTGGGTTATACAGCCTGATGGGTATTTGATTATTTGGTTGAGCATCAATTACAATCCATGCAACCAACACCGGTATTTCTCCATGAACCCTTTTGTTGGGCACAGTAACACATCGCCCTGTACATTCTCTCGAAAATGGGCATTGCCTGGCACGATGTATTCACGTCCTGCCTCAAGGACAGCGGTACGTGCTATTCGAACAACATGCACCCTGGGCTTGGTTTTAGGATTAAAGTAAGGTATTTGCTCACCGAACAATACAATTTTCTGGCTGCCAAAGTCGAGGCGTGCTCGTGCTTGCTCCAGGAATGGGTGTCCAAGAATGGCTTCTATGCCCTCTATTACATCGGCTACAATGAAGTTAACACTGACTGTATGGGTCCCAACCTGTATCGGCACATGGACTTCCCCAAGAACATCAACATTTATAGGGCTTATTCCTTGCAGAGCCTGCACTGTCGATAGCTCGAGCAGGGGTCGAACACCTGCATTAATAGCCTCATAGCAGTGATGAGGTAACACATTTCTCCTGGCCCCGCTGTCCAAGAGGGCACATAGCTCCATATTGTATAACAGTGTATGTATACACATTTCAGGACCGGTGCCCTTGACTTGAAGAACAGTGGAGGTAGGTTGGATGTCTGTAGACTGGTGTACTGCTGGAGTTACACGATGCAGATCGAGCCTGGGTGACGGGCAGTTCCGTCTCATATGGCCGATACCTTGACAGTTGTGACATATGATTTCTTCCCAATTAATTTTTCCTCGATTGTTGAATTTTAGTTGACGAGGTTTGGATTCGACTCTGAAGTGCTTCTGTCTCTGCCCAGGGGGTGACGACACTGAATTCTCTCCCTCACTTTCACTTTGTTCGGGGTATTCCCGTAATGCAGCTGCTCTGGTTCTCCGTTCCGTCTGTCTTAGGGTGGACTGCATGAGTTGGGTTACGCTAGTGGCTGTTCGTCGTGTGAGTTGCGTTTATGTTTACACGAATCATTTTACACCAGACTGCGTTATAACAATATTTGTGTGTGTGTTGCTCATCCATAATTGCAAATAACCAAATAACCATTCGGAAACTTCCTGCTTCAGTCTCTCATCAGTGTCTGACTCCGGTTCAAACATATCGGGCTGAACGTCACTCTTTTAGCTGTCAGTCTAGTTATCCGAAATAGAGATGTCATAACTTCACCCTATTCAGGAGAAGCACAAACTCATTTGCATTTAAAGACACACACTTGTTTTTTAAAGACACGCATTTTCAGCATGAGATAATAAATGATCTGTTGGGTATTTTGTGCTGAAACTTCACAGGTCATTCTGGTGACACCAAATATTGAAATGACATCTTGTGAAAAGGGGCATAATAGGTGCCCTTTAAGACATGTAGGAAATCTTTTGGTGATTGTGGAGCATTTTGTCAACATACAAGTTACAAAAGACAACCGAATGAAGAGATCGGGTGGACAAATGTGTGAAAATGATTGTAAAATCCTCTAATCGTACACTGTATTCTGGATTTTCAAAAAAGTTGCTCTGACGATGCCCCATTATGAGCAGAGGCGGAGCCAGAGGGGTGTCCGGGATGGCACTGGACACCCCTGACATCTGATTGGCCACCCCAACTTTTTATTCGCTACTGGCAGTTGCTGATTGACATCTCATTTATAAACCTCTTGTCAAAATAAGAGTTTTTTTATTTTTTAACGCTCGCCATCAGCGCGCAGTTTTCAAACGGACGACGAGACGAGGACGAGAGAATATAGTTGCAAGATACAGAAGAATAAGAAAACGTCATATTTGAAGTAAGTTAAGGTTTAGCATCATGTTTGTTTGCTGAATACATTTATGAGACGCTGTGTGAGTTAATAAGGCTCCAATAGGCTACAGGTTAATCAGATTAGAGAGATCGTTTCGCAATTTAGCATAACAATCCTTACGCTTACATCTGCGCTAGTAATACATGCATATATCGCGCAGTATGGAAGTTACAGTATACAAATGTTTAGCTAATGTGGGGAAGTAGGATACTGTGGAGTAATGGGTTTTATTATGAAAGTGGGTTTTATTATGAAGCGTCCAACAGGAAGTACCGGATCTACTAGGTGCTCGGGGGTTAATGTGGACAATGTGAGTTTGGAATGTTGCTTTAATAAATGCTGTTCAGTTGCTCTACAACGTGTCGCTTGAATCTATGCCCAATAATACGACATGGTGTCAGAAGTCGGGCGGCAGTAAGAGCTCAATTGCCGGGGAGAGAAAGTAAGCTGTTCTGGGAGTGAAAAAGAAGATTTTATCGGAAGAAAATAATGTCGGATGCAGAGGAAGCGGGAGCAAGCGCACCGCATACGCAGCCTCGCAGGCTACCGCCCCAGCTACAGGTAAACAGCGGCAACATTAACGCAAATCCACCCCTGAACACCACATTCACCATTCAGCCTCCCGAAGCGTTTGATTTTTCTAAGCCTCAGCAATGGGAAAAGTGGATACGGAGATTTGAAAGATTCCATCTAGCCAGCAATCTGCATCTTAGCTCTGAGGCTAACCAGGTAAACACGCTCATCTACTGTATGGGGGATGAAGCGGACGACATTCTTCGAGGTCAAGCTTTAACGGACGTGCAGAGACAACAGTATCAAGCGGTAAAAGATTTGGACATATATTTTGTGCCCAGGAAAAACATTATCTATGAAAGAGCCCGTTTTAATCAAAGAGTACAGCTAACTAATGAGACTGTTGACTCGTTTGTCACCGCGCTTTATGCTTTGGCTGAAAACTGCAACTACGTTGCTCTACACGATGAGCTAATAAGAGATCGCCTCGTCGTGGGTCTCAGAGACACCAGCTTAGCTGAGAGATTACAAATGGACAAGGACTTGACGCTAGAGAAGGCAGTAAATCAAGCCCGGCAGTCAGAAGTCATAAAAAGGCAACAAACAGACATTAGAGGAGAGAACAACATGGAAATAGATGCTGTGTCAGTGAAATATAGAAAACAACAGCATCCAAAACAACAGTATTTAAGATACAAGTCCCCAACTCAGCCAAAATACTCAACAAAGTCCAAAACACCAAATGAGAGATCCTGCTACAGGTGTGGTAAAACACCTGCACATGCTAAAGTTCAATGTCCAGCAAAAGATGTGACTTGTCATAACTGTGGTAAAAGAGGACATTACAGTAAGGTGTGTAAGTCTGCTAAATCCGTGCATGTGATAGAAACAGAGGAATATAATGACACACCCATGTTCCTTGGTTCTGTGGACGCAGGGTCAGATCCTTGGTATGCAGATCTTACCATCAGAAACCACAAAGTCAGATTTAAGATAGACACTGGCGCGGATGTTTCAGTTATCCCAGCCCAGATGTACTACAGTATAAATCACAATGTGACAGAGTTATGCAAACCAGACAGACCATTGTTTGGACCTGGGGGCACTCCTCTCAATGTATTGGATATGTGCAGAGAAACATTGTGCAAAGGTGAAAAAGAAATTGAAGAAAACGTATATGTTATCAAAGATTTGCACATAGCACTGTTGAGCAGGCCAGCAAGTGTCAAGCTAAACCTTGTGTCTAGAGCAGATAGCATAGACATGAAAGTGTTAAATGAGAAATACCCAAAGCTGTGTCAGGGTTTGGGGTTAATGCAGCAACCTTATACTATTAAGCTAAAACCTGACGCTGTTCCTTTTTCCCTGGCCACACCAAGGCGTGTCCCCATTCCTTTGTTGGGGAAAGTGAAACAGGAACTGGAAAAAATGGAGTCCATGGGAGTAATCAGCAGAGTTGAAGAGCCAACTGAATGGTGCTCAGGTATGGTCCCAGTGCCAACAAAAAATGACTCAGTGCGTATTTGTGTGGACCTCACTCACCTCAATAATGCAGTGTGCAGAGAGAAGTACATCTTACCTTCAGTGGAACAGACACTTGGATCTCTGGCTGGAGCAATCGTCTTCAGTAAGTTAGATGCAAACAGAGGGTTTTGGCAGGTCCCATTGTCACCTGAGTCAGCACACTATACAACATTCATTACCCCTTTCGGACGCTACCATTTTAACAGACTTCCTTTTGGAATAGCCTCAGCCCCAGAACATTTTCAGCGGAGAATGTCAGTGATTCTCAATGGGCTGCCAGGCGTGGTTTGTCACATGGACGACATACTCATTTGGGGAAAGGACCAGCAGGAACATAATGTCAGACTTCACACAGTGCTTCACAAACTGCAAGAGGCTGGTGTCACACTAAATATGGAGAAATGTGACTTAAGCAAACATGAGGTAAAGTTCCTTGGACACATTTTGTCTGCGGAGGGAGTCCAACCTGACCCCGATAAAATCAGGGCAGTCAAAGCGATGAAAGAGCCGTCAAATGTCAGCGATGTTCGCAGCTTTCTTGGAATGGTCAACTAGTTAGGTAAATTTATTCCAGGACTGGCTGAAAAAGATAAGCCCCTAAGAGATCTGCTTTCAAAGAAAAACCAGTGGGTTTGGTGCTATGCACAACAAAAAGCATTTGATCAGTTGAAAAGTGAACTGACATCACCACCTGTTTTCACACTCTATGATCCAAACAAAGATCTGAAGCTGTCTGCTGATGCCTCATCCTACGGACTCGGAGCAGTCCTATTTCAGAAAGAAGGTGAGCAGTGGAGACCGGTAGCATACACCTCATGCTCTTTAACTGAGACAGAGCAGAGGTACGCACAGGTGGAGAAGGAGGCGCTTGGATTAACGTGGGGATGTGAAAGATTTAAAGACTTCCTCATCGGGAGACACTTCTCCTTGGAAACTGACCACAAGCCACTTGTCAGTCTGCTGGGACTACAAGCCCTAACTGAGCTTCCACCCAGGATCCAGCGGTTCCGACTCAGGCTCATGAGGTACAGTTACTCCACCTCACACACTCCAGGCAAAGCACTCTTCACAGCGGACACCCTTTCACGTGCACCTGTCGTGCAAGATTCAGATTCTAAAGCTGCAGCAGATTTAATGGCTGACACAAACATCTACGTCGATGAAATAGTCAGAAGCCTACCTGCTAGCTCAACATACATCACACAACTGAAAGAACAATTAAAGACAGATAACACATGTTTTGAAGTCATGTCTTTGTGTCAGAGAGGCTGGCCAGACTACAGCCATCTCACAGGTCCAGTCAAAGCATATTGGCCACACAGAGACACGCTAACTGTACATGATGAACTGTTACTGAAAGGCACCAGACTCGTGATTCCTACCACTATGCGCAACTCTGTTCTCATAGCCTTACATGAGGGACATCAGGGAATGTCTAGGTGCAGAGAGAGAGCCAGAGAGACTGTGTGGTGGCCTGGTCTGAGTGGCCAAATCAACGAGCTTGTCAAAAACTGCACCACATGCATTAAGGAACGTGCCAATTCAGTGGAGCCTCTAATGCCAAGTGTGCTCCCTGAAAGACCATGGCAAAAAGTTGGAGCTGATCTTTTTACTCTTAACAACAGTAACTATGTTCTGGTGGTGGACTACTATTCCAGATTTGTGGAGTTAGCAAAACTGACGCCCACAAGATCAGAAGATGTTATAGTACACCTAAAGTCAATCTTTTCCAGACATGGCATTCCAGAGCTTTTCTACAGTGACAATGGACCTCAGTTTTCAAGCCAGCTGTTCAAAGACTTTGCTGCAGCATATGGTTTCAGACATGTAACCAGCAGTCCAAAGTTTGCTCAAAGCAATGGGGAGGCTGAGCGTCATGTCCAGACGGTGAAAAGACTACTAAAGAAAGCTAAAGACCCATATCTTGCGCTTTTAGCCTATAGAGCGACCCCATTGGCTAATGGATACAGCCCAGCGCAACTACTAATGGGACGGAGACTTCGTACGCCAGTTCCTCAGCTTCCCTTGTTGCTCATTCCCAGCCTGCCTAATGAGGCTACTGTGGTGAAGAGAGAGAGAGAGAGGAGACTAAAGGACAGTTCAGTGTATAACAAAAGACATTGTGTGAGAGATCTTCCTCAGCTCTCACCAGGACAACCGGTGTGGATCACAGACACCAAGAGTGAAGGGACTGTCATCTCACCTCATTCTACACCCCGCTCATACGTCGTGGAGAGCCCGTCAGGAGTCATCAGGAGGAATAGGCATCATCTATTGCCATTGCCTGAAATCACACCAAAGGTTCAAATTCCAAGTACACCAATCTGTCCAACAGAGGGCGCCAGGCTCACACCGAACTGTTCAGAGCCTGCGGTTAAGACTCCAAAGGCAGCTTCCCCAGGTCCTGTCAGAACCAGGTCTGGTAGAAGCGTCATAAAACCTCAAAGACTGGACTTGTGAATACAAAAGTGTTACATAAAAAGAAAGTGTTTATTTAGAGGTAAAATGTAAAAGAGAGAAAAAAAAGTGTTTTCATTTATGCAGTAAATGTTCATTTAAATCTGCATTCATCTCCTAGAAAGGGGGATGTGGAGTAATGGGTTTTATTATGAAAGTGGGTTTTATTATGAAGCGTCCAACAGGAAGTACCGGATCTACTAGGTGCTCGGGGGTTAATGTGGACAATGTGAGTTTGGAATGTTGCTCTACAACGTGTCGCTTGAATCGATGCCCAATAATACGACAGATACAGCTTCAGCGAGTAAACATTTAGCAGTTTGTAATCGATTAGCTAGTTCAGTTACTTCAGTTCAGAGGAGGGCTAGCAATGATCAAACTGGTAACTTAGACTGGTACTTGATTTTAATGTACATTTATGAAAATGAGGATAAAAATGTTGGTAATTGGATGATTAGATGTAATCATAGGCTGTCATATTTTTGCACAGGATCAATTAAACATGAAAAGAAAGGGAGAGATATCTTTTTAAAGAAGCACAAACAGGCAGATCAGGTACAAACAGACCCCAGAGCAGCTCCCTAGCTGAGGCTAGTCAGAGTCAGTGTGGTCAGACTTCAGGACCAGCAGCAGGTCAGAGCATCTACCAGACACAGGCAGTCAGTCACATGCCAAGTTCAGGAATTTACGTTGAGATGATTTTGTCAGATTAAAAGGATAGTTCACCCAAAAATAATATAATAATCATTTACTCACCCTCATGCCATTCCAAACCTGTATGACCTTCTTCTGCAGAACACAAAAGAAGATATTTTGAAGCATGTTGGTAACCAAATAGTTTAGGGTTCCCGTCGGCTTCCAGTGTATTTTTATTTCTATACTATGGAAGTGTTTGGTTACCAGCATGCTTCAAAATATAATATGTTGTGTTCAGCAGAAGAAAGTCAGTCATACAGGTTTGGATGTTTAAAATGTTGGTTCATGTGTTCTTGTTGTTGATGGCTGTGGCATTTATATTGTGATTATACACAAATTGTTCTTGTGTTATAAAAAGATGTATCAAGGAAAGACAGTGAGCCAGAGAGATGTTCAACACTTATAAACACTTCTTTCCTCTCTGGAAGTACTGAGTGAAATTATTTTATGTATTTTTTTTTTAGGTTTTTTGTAACTAAACTCCGCATTTAATGTAACAGACACATGCTACTGTATCTTGTCTCCTTGGTACTTAAGCTTTATTTTCTGAAAATATTTAGGATGTTCAACACTTGTAGACACAGAGTGACCCAATACTTTCCTCTACGTGAGTGTGTGTGTGTGAGAGTGTGTGTTATTACTATCAATACCAGAAAAGCAGCTTGTAAATCATACATACCAGATTTTTTTACATTTATATATTTAAGACAACAAAAGACAACTGAATGTAGAGATTGGGTGGACAAATGTGTGAAAATGATTGTAAAACCCTGGTTATGAAGAGTGTATGTAAACTCTGTGTGAGTAAAGACCTGCCAATAACACACGATTTCACACAGCTTGATTATATATTTCCATATTCATTTATCAGAGTAAATCTAACAAACCTTTTCTTATTTCTTAAAGAATATAAAGTATATTTATATGACTGTGCTGTGTGTTATATTACCATGACATTAATATAAATCCAGTAAACTGAAATCCTGACATGTTTTATTCATTCAGCAGACATAAACAGAAGTGTTGCTGATTGGTTGATTGTTCGGGAAGAGATACGGGCCAGTCAGTGAACTCTCCATCTGTCCAGACGTCCTGCATAAACAGAAATAAATGCATGAAATATTCTGCAATATGCACATCTCTACATTAGCCGTTAAATGCATAATCAGCTCTAATGAAAAGTGATGGAACAGTTAAATGTGTATATTAAAACTGTATCAGGGTCTACAGCATCTCAGCTGTCATGAGGACAGAGAGAAGAGAGAATAGAGACTCTGCATTGATGTAGCACACGACCTACACCCCACACTACACAACACATGTAACGCAGGGCTCTAACAGTGTGCACACGCTAACATTAACATCTCTTTATATGACATGACAACCTTTATTTGTACTTCAACTGTGTTTAAAGACAGACAGCAGAAGCTTTACCTTCAGTAGAGAAACCACTGCAACTTTCTGGAGCTTTTCAAATACGCTGCTGTGGATTTATTTACTATAGTGAGGAAAAACTACCTGCAGCAAAATCACAGATATGAACATGAACAACAACAAAATGTTCAGATTGCATTTCATTCTTAAACCCATTAATGAGCTTTAAAGTCTCTCTGAATAATAAAAGCAAAACCATTGCATTAATAGTGTACAGATTACTGTATAACATATATAGATCCTGTACTGATCTACTGATATTTATATTATATTTGAAAATATGTTTAATTCTCGCAGTATAAAAGTGTTCATACCTTTAATGATCGTGTGATTCACTGACACGTGTTTCTCGTCTTTGTTTCCGCGTTCAGTCTGTTACAACATGATGTTTGTCACCATCTATCTTTCAGAACTTTTATTTTTTGGTGATTCGCGGTTTATTTGCATTTAGACATTTACTGAACTGTAATGCAATCATGATTTATTTATTCATCTTTTCCTTTAAACTTCCATTCTTTCATTTTCATTCTCTCCCAACTATCATAAACACTCCCTTAAAATAAACATGCATCAAACATCCACAACAACACAGCCTTGTTAGTTTTATATATTCAGCCAATAACCTACAAACAAAGAAGTTTTAAATAATTGCTAAACTAAAGACTCTGTTAACTAAACTCATCTGACTCGATACATGTGTTAACGGACGATGATAATGACCAACTCGGACAAACATCGTGTCCTAGAGATGCAGAAAATCCTCAAAACAGACACAAGCCGCGAATCTATCAAGCACAAATAATATAATATTGAGCTGCAGTCGTCGCAGTCGCACGGGAGTGACGTCACCTCTCCTCTCCCGATGATTGGCTAGAGGAGGAGCTGTCGATCAAGAGCTAGTGGACCAATAGGGACGCTAAACGCCCCTGATTTACATGAAAGTACTCACAAGTTTTGGAAAATCAAGAGCAGAACATGGAAACAAAAGCAAAGAAAAATACAGCGTAAGCGTACAAATAAATTAAAATATGAGAAAAATATTCAGAGTACAAAAAACAGAAATATACCCAAAGAAACATGATTTTGTTTGCAATTGTAGACTTTGCTTTAATTGCATTTTTTTGTATCATATTTTAAATGTGTTTATATACTTTTGATTCATGCTTGTTATTTTTTGATCTGAGCTCCCTTTTTTTCCCCAATTTGGAATGCCAAATTCCCAATGCGCTCTAAATCCTCGTGGTGGCGTAGTGACTCAATCTGGGTGACGGAGGACGAATATCAGTTGCCTCCGCATCTGAGACCTGTGTGGATGATCTGCACTTTTTATTTCTTTTTGCGCTTATGAATTTTTTATTATTTTTATTCATGCTTATTATTTTTGGATCCATGACTGCAATACATTTGACGGGATTTTGATCCCATAGTTTTGTCCCACTCTAGTTTAATCAAGACCCCGTGATTCAGATGACGCTGTTTGTTCAGCTCCTCCATCCTCCACACAGAACCCCTCATGATCCTAAAAGTGTGGAATAGCATCATTAATCTAATGTATATTAAATTGTTTTATTCAAACCTGTTCTATTTGTGTACTGCATCAAAGACCTGTACCCTACTTGATCCCTATTGTACTCCCAACACAATACAAATCCAAAATACAAATTATTTAAATATAATATTAACTCTCTTCTCTCCTCTTCATGTCTACTACATTCAAATATTACATGCTCAACTGTTTCTTTTCCTCCACAATACTCACATAAACCATTTTCATGTACATGTATTTCATGTATTATATACAGTGATGAATTCAAGCCTGAATGTCCAAGTCTTAACCTACTTATATAACCTCTTCTTTTCTATTTCTTCCACAAATGTTAATTTTAATATCTACCATTTTAATGAATCTTATATAAATGTCTACCCTTACAGTTATTATCCCAAACCTCTTGCCATTCTTTAACAATATTTCTCCTTATAATGGATTTAATATCACCTTTACCCAAAGGAACGCCAACATCCTCTTCTTTCCTTTTTAAAGCATTTTTAGCTGCTCATCTGCCACTTCATTACCAGATATCTCTACATGCATCCTACTTCCACTCCTTTCCTCTATATATGCCACAGCAACATAAATATTGAATTCATAAGATCTTTCCATGATGACTGTCGGGTAGAAAGTGTTTTAAAACAGATGCAGAATCAGAAGACACCAGCACTCAGTCTGGTCTTATCTCCTCTACCCACATTAATCCTATAATAATAATAGCAACCATTTCTACAGCATATATGGACAACTCTGATGTTAGTCTCTATGATATAGTTATATCAAGATCTGGAATATATACTCACACTCCTGTAATCCCTAGATTTGTGTCTCTTGAACCATCCGTATATATTTGAGTTCTTGTATAAAATCTTTCCTTGATATGCTTATTTACATTATGTTTAATTTGTCCTAAATTGTCACATTCTCTTCTCTTATCTGGCATCTCCAAATCTGTTTCTACATCAGGGAACATCCATGATGGATCTGCCTTCCATAAAGGTGACGCATTAAACATTCTGTTTACAATCCACCCAAAACCCTTATTTATTTATATACTCCCAACACTTATTTAAAACATCAGAAGCAATGTGGCTTCCAGCTTGACTCTTCAAGGTTGCCCAATATACCAATGACAATTTTATTCTGCGTAAATTCTTTGGTCTTTCATTTGCCTCAAATAGCAAAGTATTAACCGCTGTCGACTTAACTGCTCCTAGACATATTCTGAGAGCTCTGCGCTGTATTTTATTGAATTAATTTAAGGTTATTGAAGCAGCACCATAAATCATGCATCCATAATCAAGCACAGACCTTATCATGGCTTGATATATCATCAATGATGAGGTTCTTTCTGCTCCCCATTCTTTGCCGCTATTGCTCAAATTTTCAGACATTTCTTGTCCATTTCATCTGTATGTTTCTTCCACGTATAACGGCTATCAAACCACATACCTAGAAACTTACTTTCACACGTTCTATTGATTTTCCATATAGTAATAATTCTAAATTATTGGCAATGTCTATTTTCTGAGTCTAGCACATACAACATGATTTGCTTGTTGACATTTTAAATCTCCAATCTATTGACCATTGTTCCTCCTTTTTAATGACTTCAATTCATATGAGAAATGTTTCGGCCTCTCTTCCATACAGCATCACTATCAGACTTCTTGCCTTCCATTGCAACACACTAAATACCATCAAGCTAGTCAGAAAACTGAGAGGTTTCATGCAAAGTTGATCGAGTAAGAATATCATGAATCATGTTGGCTGAAATTCCAACATTGAAGCTTCCAAAATCGTTTTAATCTTCAATGATCTGCTTGAGAGCTTTGCTGTAAAATTAATAACCTTGACAATAAATGCCAAAAAGTTCTCTTTTGTCATTACCAATGAATTCTCTTTTAGTGAACATTGGTGATCACAATGTTCTAATGGTTTATTCTTATATACCATTTAATTTTCTCTGCTTTCCCTATTCCCACAGGCCTTTAGTGCATCCACATAAGTCACTTTATATCCTTTAACTTCTCTAGCTTTTATTTGCATCTCACACCCTCCATATGCTGCACTGTGAGAACCTCCACAATCACAACATTATAAAATATCCATTTCAGGACACTTATCATACTCATGCTCCCCTCTGCATTTAACACTTCTCAATTTTCCCTTGCAGACTGCTGCCACATGTCCAACATGCTGAAATTTGAAGACGGCCAAACCCTTTGTAGCCCTCCGAAGCAAACAAAAGTTGTTCTGACACCCTGAATGGACTCATTTGGTGAATGTACATGCTTAATGCCCTCACAGGGTGTAGTCTCTTAGCCTCATTCGACTCAAAGTAAGGAGGGGAGAATGCTTGTAAGGAAGCAACCTTAGCCCTAAAGGGGGTTGCCAGCACTTTGGGTGCATGACCTGGTCCAAACTCTGGAGTTTTTGAACAAAAGTGCTTGAAAGTGCACACTTTGTTTGACTGATGCCAAAGCCATTAGCAGCAAAGTCTTCAGTGAGAGTATGTGTAAAATTACCACCTCTAGTGGCTCAAATGGGGACCATGTACGTGGTGGCACATTTTAGCTTATCGCGGACCATTAGGCCCATTTCGCGGCCGATCCACCTGCTCGGTTCACCTGATGGCCAGTACATCCCTGATCGGCACCAAAGTGTGTCGGCCCACCTTGAAAAAACCCGGTATGCCAGATTACCAGTCCAGCCCTGCTAGAAAGTATCAGATGTCTTGCACCTTGGAAGAATCTACTGAGAAGAGGGGGTTTGCCTACTGACATGCCTCAATAATATTTTGCACCCACTTGTACAAATTGCACTTAATGTGTAAGGTTATAACAAGCATAAAAACTCAACATAATGTGCCATAGATTGTTTTTAACAGAAATGGCATTAGCTATTCTAAATGCTGGATTACCTGGTGTAGAATCAGATATCATCATCAGAGCCGACAAACCGCTGCAATCCAAACTCTTGCTGAACACGTTGCTCCTGTAGCTGATTCCTCAGGTCCTCCACTTCATTGGAGATTTCTTGTATTTTATAACTACTTAAGACTGATGATCAGGGCTCAGGAATTGTAGAGTAATCATTATCACTTGCTACATCCATGGGAATGGGTTCAACGGCCATTACCTCAGGTCTTACCTTAGGTCTCTCTCCTCTCCCATACACTGGGCTGTTGTAGGAAAGATGCATTTGTTTCAATGGAAGAGCACTGCCACAAAACCCTTCAATAGTCTCATTCGAGCCTCTTATGAGGATTTAATAATTTATTTTCACTTTATATTGGCTCATAGCGCCATCTAGAGGTGCATCAAGACATAACACAATTAAATGATTAATGTTTTATTCAGAATGGACATATAATATTTATCATACATTCATAGCACATCAGAAATAATCTAAATAATGATCCAGAATCACAGAAACTGAAAGAACAAGCTCTGATATTAATATAATTATCATGAGTGAATTATTATAAATAAACTCTTGGATTGTTGCTGAAACACTGTCAGATATTTTCATCTGATTACTGTCAATGTTGTTATTGTTTAAACCCTCTTTAATGCTCATTTCATACTGTAAATATACTTTCATTTATTCTTTTATCACAGAGTTTTAACACTTCACTTAGAAGATATAACAGACACTTAAGTTGAGTGCACTTATTTTAAGACATGTAGGAAATCTTTTGGTGATTGTGGAGCATTTTGGGAGAGAGATGAACTGCTTTGACAACATACAAGTTACAAAAGACAACTGAATGAAGAGATCGGGTGGACAAATGTGTGAAAATGATTGTAAAATCCTGTAATTGTACACTGTATTCTGGATCTTCAATCGCCCCTTTATGAGACGGAGCTGGTTAGATTAAAGGTTCAGTGAGTTACTGGTAGTTAAGATGAGAGTAAACTGGTAAAGATGAAGTGTGGAGCAAATATCAAACATATGATCACATTTAATTGATTTCTATGAACTTACAAATGACCAAAATCATGTTAAGAAAACTCACTCATATGTCTGATGAGATCATTCAATCTTATCTGTTGAGTTTTTGTAGACTATGTTGAGTTATTATTGACATATTTAACCTTTGGAAATCCAAATGTTCTAAGATTGCATCAATGACTAAATACTTGTGAGATGTTCAGTAAGCAGGATCAGATATTACTGTGAATTTAACTGGTAAAATCCTCAGAGGGGAAGTGACATCATAACTCCTGAAGAATGGCAAGAGTGTGTGTGTGTAAATGTGTGTGTGAATGTGTGTAGATGTGTGTTAGTTACAGGATCAGAGAATGACACTTTTCCTCTGTCATAATCCAGATGAACTCTCACACGCTCAAGTTTCTGTGTGACTTTAAACACATCATCCTCATCATCCTCAATATACCCCACACTCCAGACATCAGTTTTAAAGAAAACTCCTCCCTTCCTCTGGTTTGATGCTGTAGTTACTCCAAGAGTCCAGTCTATATTGTGTTTAACCTCCACATCCCAGCAGTGTGTTCCTGAGTTAAACCCCTCTGAACCCAGAACACACTTATCACAGTTAATTCTCTCTGGATTATCAGGTAGTATTTGTCTGATATAATTGAATCTCACACTGGTCAGATCATCAGACAGGATCATATGTGGATTTGCAGTGTTTGGATCCAGAATCACAGGAGCTGATGAGAGAAAACAATCAACAGATGTTCATATAATCATCAAGAGTGAATCATATACAGATTATTATGAATTATGAACACTTGTCATATTGATGAAACACTATCAGATATTGTCAGTGTTGTTATTAGTTACACACTCATGTTTTATTATCAGTGTTTAACAGTGAATCACAACACAACTATTAAAAGTGTGTATAGTGTATATTATTGTCATGTTTATAATGGAGGACACACTTTTGTTTTTTTGTGTAAATATTCAAATGTCACACTCTCAGTGTGCGAGCAGAGATGTTTTGTGGACTCACTCTTGTGGACAATGTCTCGCATCTTCTTCCAGACTCTGAATGTCAGGTTGCCCAAGTAATGTGGCACATGAATGAAAGCTCCAGAAGTCATCTGTGGATCCCGCTGTGAGATCTGGACTCTGGAAGAACATTCAGGAGTCAGTACTGCAGTGACTTTGACTTCACAACCATAGAGAGGAGACACTTACCTTTCCATTGTCACATTAAAGTTCTGCAAAAGACAAAAAAACACTTGATGAGCTCCTCAAATGATCAATAAGAGCAGAAATCAATGATGAGAGTTTGACTGTCACCTTTAGAAATGAGACATCGTCATTGGCTTTCATCATTTCCTCCATGTCTTTGATTGTGTGTGAAAGAGCTGAGATGTGTGTGTTCATCTCCTCAAGCTTCTTCTTCATCATCTGACTCTTCTGCTCCTCTTCCTCTCTCAGTTCAGTGATTGTAGCTTCTTCTTCATGTCGGAGAAACTCATGAAGCTTCTTAAACTGCTCTTTAATCTGACGCTCTGTGTGCTCAGCTTGAGTCTGAAATCACATCAAATTCACTTCAATCAGCTCTGCATTCACACACATCACATCATTTATCAGCAAATGTGTTTGATTGTTGATTCTGTATCCTCACCTTGATGTGTCCAACTGATTTATCAAACTCTCCTTTCATGTTTTCTGTGCGTTTGAGTTTCTTTTGTAAAGACTTCAGTGCTGTATTGAGTTTCTCCTGAAATTTAACAAAGTGAAAATACTGTAATATGTTCCTGTATGTAATATATAGTATGATAAATATTGTTTAAAGCAATTTATTTTGTCCTTGCATATGACTCAAGAAGTTTGTTGTACCTTGTAAGATCGAAAAACTTCACTGATGGGTCTGAATTTGTGATTGGTGTGTTTTTGTGAATCTCTGCACACTAAACACACCGGCTGTTTATCGTCCAGACAGAAGAGTTTGAGTTTCTCACTGTGTAAACTGCAGATCTCCTCCTCATTTCTCTCCTTCACAAACATCTCACATAAGTTCTTCAATGCCAGATTACAAGGAGGTTTTTCTCTTAAAAATCTGCTCCTGCAGACGGGACACTCCTGAGTTCTCTTGGTTTTCCAGAACTGTTGAAGACACTCTTTACACACACTGTGACTACACGACAGAAGAACAGGATTCTTGTAGATTTCACAGCACACGGGACAAGAAAATTCTTCCACAGAGAGCGAATCCATTTTCACACTTTATAAAAGCTCCAACGATCTGAACTTTACTTTGACTTTCTGAATGTTGCTTTCAATAATGAATAATCATCAGAATCAGCAAAGATCTGCTGTCGACTCTGAAACAAACTTCACAAGAATCCTTTTAGAAAGTCGTTCCCTTTGTACTAAACCGATTGTTGATTTCTTTATTGTCCAGAAAAGTGTCCTTATGAACAGAGAGAGAGAAATAATAAGTCAGTCACGGTTATGTCAGGTTGGATTTTCTAAAATGATCAGATCCTCCATCTAAATATGCAACAAAGATTTTAGCATTCCCCACTGGTATGTCTACATACCTACATAGAGCTGGTGTCTTGCATTTGCCACCTACAGGAACGATCATGATTTCAAGCTTGTTTACTCTTCTAGGGGAGTTTAGATGGTGCTGGGAAATATAATCGAGCTTGAAATCATGATTGCCAAGAAGACTGCTGATGTCAAGATTTAGTGTAAAAAAAAAAAAAGGACTTTAATATTAATCCGTTTCTCACTCACACTATCATATCACTTCTGAATATGTGGATTAATCCACAGCTGACATCACTGGATTTCCTGTTGCTGATGGCACGCTGCACGAGAGTTTGTTTGTGGCCTGCTTAGGCTGCTTAGCATTGCTTATTTTTATTCTCAAACGTTTATCGTTAAATCCTTTGTCATTTTACCATGTTTTTCCTCTTTTCTACTGTTTCATCTGCGTGTATTTTACCTGTTGCTGCTGGCACCTAGCTAGAGTCTGTGTTTGTAGCCTGCTAGTTTTTTTTTAGCATGCTATATATCTGTTTTCAGCATTTAATCCTAAACATCTGCCATTTTTAAGCGTGCATCGGGTTTTCCCTCGTATTATTCTCTTATCGAGATACAACTGCATGCATTTTTTTCAGCGTGCACCCGTTTTCTTTTCTCCTCTGCAGTACACAGATTATTGCATCGATTTCAAAGCACTGCTTATCATTAACACCAAACTATTTTGTGAGGGATTCACATCAATCTCAACCCCTCACCTCTCAGGAACAACCAACAACATACAATTTCCGGTAAGTCATGGCATCCGCTCATGTTATTTCTTCCTGCATTGCAGGTCACATGTTTACAATAGCCTCCTCTGTCAGCAGTGAGGGATTGACATGTGATAAATGTGAGGAATTAGTCAGGCTAATGGAGAAGTTTAATGAGTTAGAGACTCGCATCTGAACGCTAGTGGAGGTCAGTGAGAAAGAGAAGCTCGTAGATACTGTTTCGGATGTGAGTAGTACAGAGAGCAACATACACAATGTGGTTCCGGCTGTAGAGCCCCTGCAGCAGGGTATTTGTGTGACATCTTGGCGGCATACTCGCTCGGCAAAGAAACACCACCCTCCCATTTCTGTTAGGGTTTCCAATCGATTCTCCCCACTCAGTGATACAACCACTGAGAATCATGTTGAAAGAGCCCTTGTTATTGGTGATTCTATTGTAAGGAACGTGGAAATAGAGACTCCAGCCACTATTGTTAATTGCATTTCGGGGGCCAGAGCATTTGACATCAAATCAAATTTACAAGTGCTGGCTAATGCTAAACATAGATTTTTTAAAACTGTTATCCATGTCGGCACTAACGATGTCCGGCTTCACCAGTCAGAGATCACTAAAGATAATGTTAAAGAATTGTGGGGAAGCTCTGGTCCCCTCCCTGCTCATCGTGGTGACTAGGTTTACAGTAGATTAGTGTCACTGAATGGCTGGATGTCTGAGTGGTGTCTGGAGAATAGAATCGGATACATAGACAGTTGTGAAGAGTTTTTGAGGTAGACATGATCTGCTAAAGAGAGATGGACTTCATCCCTCCAGGGATGGTGCCACTGTCCTCTCTAGTAATTTGGCTCATAGTCTTAATAATGAGAAGCACACAAACTGGTTAATCCGAACATCTGCTAGCAGCCTTGAGATGTCACATAAACTACAACACATAGAGACTGTATCACCTAGATATCTCATAGAGACTGTGTCTGTTCCTCGAACTACCAAACACAAAACCCTCACTAAATCCTTTAGAAAAAATTTGATTAAGGTCAAACTTGAACAAAACAAACAAATTAAAAATACACATCATATAAAAAAAAGGGCTACTAAACATTAGATCTCTTTCAACCAAAGCACTAATTGTTAATGAAATGATTACAGATCATAGTTTAGATGTGCTATGTTTGACTGAATTCTGGCTTAAACTGGATGAATATATTAGTTTAAATGAATCTACTCCCCCAGGTTATTGTTATAAACATGAGCCTCATCTGAAGGGTCGATGAGGAGGTGTTGCTACAATTTACAGTGAAGTTTTTGGTGTTACTCAGAGGACAGGATATAAATGTCTTTTGAAATAATAATGCTTAATGTGACACCGTCAGATATAAATAAAAAATCTCTGTCGTCTTTTGCCCTTGCGTATAGATCACCCAGGCCTTATTCTGATTTCCTTGGTGAGTTTGTTAATTTTTTATCAGATCTTGTAGTTACTGTAGATAGAGCTTTAATTGTTGGTGACTTCAACATTCACATCGATAATGAAAATGATACATTGGGATTAGCATTTATCGATATTCTCAACTCTCTTGGAGTCAGACAAAATGTAACAGGACCAACTCATCGCCATAATCATACGCTAGATTGAATTATGTCATATGGAGTTGATGTTGATAATATAGAAATTCTGCAGCAGAGCGATGACATCTCGGATCATTACCTCATCTCTTGTATGCTGCAATCAGCTAATGTCACTCAATCTACACCACGCTATCGTTCAGGTTATTCTTTCGACCAGTAAAGATAGATCTGGAAGAATATTAGTGAAGCTATCTCATACACTCAAACCCCAAAGCCCAAAAGAACTTGATGAAATAACAGAAAATATAAATACAGTCTTCTCTAGCACTCTTGACATTGTCACCCCACTTCGATTAAAGAAAATCAAAGAAATAAGCCCTGCACCATGGTACAATGATCACACTCATGCTCTCAAGAGAGCAGCTCGGAAAATGGAGCGCATGTGGAAAAATACAAAATTAGAAGTATTTGGTGCTGCATGGAAGGATAGTGTCTGTAGCTACAGATAGGCAGTAAAAGCTGCCAGGTCAGCATATTTTAGTAAACTCATAGAAAATAACCACAACAATCCTAGATGTTTATTCAGTACTGTGGCTAAATTGGTTTGGAATAAAGCCTCAACAGAACCAGATATCTCGCAGCACAAGAGTCATGACTCCATGAATTTCTTTACAGATAAAATTGAATTGGAGTTATGCAATCATCTGTCACAGCACCTCAGAAAACAGTGTCTCATAATTTTCCTCACGTGCAGCTTCAATCTTTCTCTGTCACAGGTCATGAAGTGCTAACAAAACTTATCAAAACATCAAAAGCCACAACATGTTTGTTAGATCCTATACCAACTAAGCTCTTAAAAGAGGTATCTCCTGTAATCTCAGAACCTCTTCTTAATATTATTAACTCCTCGCTATGATTAGGACATGTCCCAAGAAACTTTAAAATGGCAGTTATCAAACCGCTTATTAAGAAGCCACACTTGATCCACGATAACTGGCTAATTATAGACTGATTTCAAATCTCCTGTTTGCGTCAAAAATACTAGAAAAGGTAGTATCCTCCCAAATATGTTCATTTCTACAGAGAAATAGTATATACGAAGAATTTCAGTCAGGATTTAGGCCTCATCACAGTACAGAGACTGCACTTATCAGAGTTACAAATGACTCTTATCATCTGATCGTGGCTGCATTTCTCTTCTAGTGCTTTTACATCTTAGTGCTGCATTCAACACAATGATGATTCATTGACATAATAGACATTACAGTCTTATCTTCTGTTAATGCCTGACTTTCTGTAAAGCTGCTTTGAAATGATGCGTGTTGTGAAAGGCGTTTTACAAATAAAATTGACTTTTGGATTACTTTTATGCTGCCTTTGTGCTTTTTTGAGCTTCAAAGTTCTAGTAACAATTCACTTGCATTGTATGGACCTACAGAGCTGAAATATTCTTAATTTGTGTTCAGCAGAAAAAGGAAAAGTCATACACGTTTGGGATTGCATCAGGGTGAATAAATGATGAGAGAATTTTCATTTTTGGGTGAACTGTCTCTTTAAATGTTTACTTCACAAAGATTAGTTTATTAATGATTTAGGAAATTCATACAGATCCAGCGGACTAAAATGAACAACTGAAACTTACAGAAAAACTGTGAAAATGAATGAAAACTAATTTGGAAAAACAAATTAAATATAAAATCTTAATTGAAAAAACTAAACTATAAGAACACTGGTTATACTGGGCATATATATATATATATATATATATATATATATATATATATAATGTAAAGATTTAAAGCAAATAATTCCATGTATTGTGGTTTGTTTCACACAAAGTTATCGTTAAAGACTTTGAATGAAACACACAGCTCATACAGACTACTCGAACATTATTTAATTATGCTTTATTTGTCCTTTTCTGGAGCTTTAAAGACGTTCTCAATATACGATAACAGATGTGCTCTACAGTCTGTCTGAATCAAATCACTGCTGTTTAAGAAGATAAAATCAAAAGTATTACATAAAAGTGTGCAAATTACAGCATAAAATATGCAGATTACAAAATATGTTACATATTTACACAAACAAACAGCAGAAGAATGAACTTGCCTTCTTTGTTGGCGGGACTCGCTGAAACGCTGTTTCTTCTTCTCTGTTTTGTTTTGGCGGGCCGCAAACAACGTTTAAAGGCGCATACCGCCACCTGCTGTACAGAGTGTGTATCACCATGTCTTCTTCTTCTATTCGTTTTTCGGCGGATCGCAAACAAAAGCTTTTTTTGTGCAAGCAAATCAGCACCCTCATTTCCTTTCAGGCCCTCATGAAATACTTATTTCTTACATATAAACATACTTTGTTACCCACTTCATTCGTTTGCCATTCTCTCTTCTTCTCTAATATATTAATATCTATTTCAGTCGGTGGATAAACCCATGGTGGAATATTACTTGGGGATGTGAGTGAACTTTATAGTCTCCATATTCACCAACTCTTCCTATCGATATCCATCTAAATCCACTTCTCTTAAAGGGATACTCCAGCTGTGGGAAGATGAATGTGTATTTAATAGTGGTCATTTATGTAGTAGAAATGTGAAATAAGTTTTGAATTTGAAGCATTCTAGACTGAGAAAAGGCAAAAAATGTATTTTTTACTCATGTGGCTGAAAGACAACAACTCCCAGAATGCACTTGCTTTGCCGCACTTACGAGGCCACTCCCAAACCACGCCTACCGGTTACAGGCGGCGGCAGTATCTGAAAAATTGAGTTGAGTTGAGTGAGTTGTTCGATAAATTTCCATCGAAATGGTGCTAAATTGCATTGTACCGGGATGTACAAAAAAAACAGGAAAGGAGAAGAATTAAGTTTCCATCATTTTCCGTTAAAAGATTTGGAGCGATGTAAACAGTGGCTGCGGGCTATCTATCAACCATCCGAAGTTTGGTGAGGACACCGATATGGAAAACCTGAAAACCCGAAGGATTTGCAGTCGTCATTTCAAGCAGGAAGACTATGAACCGAATGTCCTTCGAATGAAGAGAACCACTCTGAAGGACACTGCAATACCATCAATATTCACCTTCCCCGATGACGAACAGCCTGGGCCATCTGGTACTAAACGCATTCGTCTAGAGGTAAGACTATCAACTAATAGCGACTCTATTTCTGATCACACAGTAGCCTAGCCTATAATGTTTTAACTTTAGTTGTTTGCAGTAAAACAGCAAATTTTAGTTCAGATTTTATATTTCCTATCATTTACAGGACAAGCACGGTTTAACCAAGTCTTCTGCAAGAGATCCAAACAGTGGGTCTTGAAGAAAATCTTCACACCACACACCACCCAGTTTATAGACACACTCATCAAGAGGGTCATGGATAGAAGACGTAACCCAAACATTCAATTTACAGTGCCAACCTCATCACTTACACTGCCACAGCCTGCGCTGCCACCCAACATTGCACCAGTCCCAAAACCATCAAAGGAAGCTGCCACAGCTTCTTTCCAGAGCCGCTTCTAAAACCGGCTTACCATAGCACCTACAGTAAAATCAGATTCTGCCTCAGCTGTTTATATTTCATTATTTATTTTTTGCCTGCTTTGTTTCTATATATTGTGCAAAATATATTTTTTGTTTTCTATCTCTTTATTTATTTTAACTTGTACCTTTGAATATGGTAGAAATGCTTTGTTGTGAATATTAAAACAAAAAAATTGTTCATCTTACCCTGTACTCCAGTGTACAATAAAGTTGTACACTTGCTGAGCGAGGCTGAATGGTTACTGTCACTGATTTTGCTGTAATTACTTACTGTAGACATATAAGACCTGGATTATTTCCCTTCTTGGAATTGATTTTGAATTAAAGATAACTTTACTAAAGTTAGGAAAAGTTAGCCTAATGTATATAACACAACTTAGACTTTCGCATAAAAAAAAATTGAACTCCAATTGAAATCAATATTTCTCTAAGCTAATACATACTCTAGCAACACTAAAGATTTATAAGAAGAACCACAACCAGTGTCAATTATAACTTTTATTGAAAAAAATAATTAATAGTAACACTTTTACATTCAAAGCTCTTCCAGAGCTTCAGCTGTTTCCTGATATCCACTGTATTGCCCGTCAGGAGCTGGATATCTCCGTCTGATATCCTGGACAACACAGGTGGGCAAAACGATACGATAGCCTTTACCAAGTCTCTCGCCTTGCAGGACCCATTCCATGAAGTGACGGTAAGCTGGTAACACAACGTTAGTAATGCGAACTATTTGCACAGACAGTATGTGCGCATACATGAAAATATAACAATAGCTCAGCTGACTACGCGGGAACAACATTGATTATGCCGGGTGTCCAAACTCTGTACATTACGTCTTAGTAACAAAAAGAAATACAAAACAAATACTCACTTTACACTAAGCCGTCCATTTGTCCCTGCAGGCTTTGGCTGGCGTTTCCAATTTATCTCTGGGATCCTGAAATAAGTTTCCAGGACCCCCCTGTCCATGTGTGGTACAAAACTTGGGTGCTCAGTTACACATGCTAGCGGTGCAGTTTCATCAGCGGATTCAGCGATCTCATGCAGAAGAAAATGGCATCGCTGAAATTCGCGACAGCAATAGGACTCTCTCTCTCCGCACAGCGAGAGCACCACCAGTTCGCCAGCTGCTCCGGCCGCCTCTTGTTCCTCCATCTCCCACAACTGTTCGTCGCTGTATTGCGGCTCGTATAGGTAGCCGCGAGCATCCGATTCACACAAAAGATCTTCGAAATCCCCATCTGTCATTACTTCAAAACTTTCTTCCGCCATCGTGATTAGACTATTATACAAAGTTTTACAGAGCAAGAGCCTGTTAGCTTAGCTTAAAGATGGCTGACACTATCTTTACATTCTATGAGTAAGATCCCGCCTCATATGGGCGTGGTGAAAACATGCGGAACTAGCTACTAATACTGGCTGTAGTTTAAAGCCTCTTGTCCAAAAATCCTCTGATGACGCAAAATGACGATTTTTGCGTCATCGGAGGATTTTTTCCAGACTAAAAATGAAATTTTCTCTCATATCATGGGGATATGAGGGGGGGGAAGCAGGGTAATTCTAAAATACTACTGGTTTTCTACTGATACAAAGCTTAATGCTAAATCCTGGAGTATCCCTTTAAATTTGCCATATTCCCAACAGTTCTTCCTAATCCAGAGCTCCAATGATATTTCACCCTCTGCTGTTAGAACAGCATTAATGTCTCCAATACAGAGCAGTAGAGCACTAAACTGTAATCTGTCTATATTTAATAGTATTGTTTTACCTGCTGCTCCATAGACTATACATCCATAATCAATTGTTGAACTCATAATAGCTCTGTATATATCAATTAATGACTGCTTATCAGCCCCTCCAATCATATCCAGCCACTGCTCTTAGTCATTTTATTATTATTATTTTGCATTTTGTTTCTACATGTTTAATATGCACTTTCCATGTGTGTTTATCATCTAGCCATAGTCCTAAATCCTTAAACTCAGACACCCTCTCCACTGGCTTCCCATATAGTGTCAGCTTCTCAACATCAATGTTTTGCTTATTAGTAAATATCATATACATTTATTCATTTGGCAGACGTTTTTATCCAAAGCGATTTACAAAAGAGGAAAACATCAGCGAATCATCTTAAGGAGACAGTGGTACAAAAAGTGCCATATTACAAAGTTTCACTATCATCAGAATAGAATACAAAACAGATTTAAGTGCATTTTTTTATTGTATTTTTTTAGTGACTGGTTAAGTGCTCTTGGAAAAGATGTGTTTTTAGCCATTTTTTGAAGATAGAGAGTGAGTCAGCTTCACGGATTGAGTTGGGAAGGTAATTCCACCAAAGTGGTATGATGAAACTGAAAGTCTGGGAAAGTGTTTTGGTGCATCTTTGTTTTGGTACGACAAGGCGACGTGCCTTAGCCGACCACAGGCTTCTGGTGGGAACTTAGCAACATAAATGTTTTTAGGTATGCTGGAGCAGACCCAGTGACTGTTTTGTATGCCAGCATCAGGGCCTTGAATTTAGTGCATGCATGAACCGGCAGCCAGTGAAGAGAGACAAAGAGTGGTGTAACGTGCTCTCTTAGGTTCATTAAAGACCAGACGTGCTGCTGCATGCTGGATCATTTGGAGAGGTCTAATAGCACATGCAGGAAGGCCTGCAATGAGAGAGTTACTGTAGTCCATTCTAGTTATGACAAGTGACTGAACAAGTTGTGTGGCATGTACAGAGAGGAAAGGTCTTATCTTCCTAATATTGTAGAGTGTAAGTCTACAGACCAAGTCTTTGAGATGTGGTCTGTGAAATTTAGCTTATTATCAATGGTTACCCCAAGATTTCTGACCGTTTTGGAAGGCGACACTGTAGTTGGAGCCAGCGGTATTCAAGGACATTTTCAAAATGCAGAACAGTCTGACAATTACTATTATTTAAATCAAAAGGTACAAATTCATTTTTGGCATCTCAAAGAATGTAAGGGGGCATGTGCACCCTCAGTCTGAAAGGTTGTGACACCTCTGATGGGAATCATTGTAAAATATACCGAAACAAGCGATCAAGACGGAGAACAACAACCATTTTAAGTGTTATTTGGAGTCAAAATGAGTTCAGGCTCAGATTTGAGTTGCAGTTGTTGGTTGTCAAAACAACTCTAAATAAGTTCATGATATCAATGTAAGTGTGACTAAGGCAGGCAGAGAATGCGGATCTAAGTGCAGCTTTTATTAATAAAAACAGGAAAACTCAGGACAAAGAAAACAAAGGAAACCTGGCACAGAGCATCATAACACATGCAAGAACTAACACTGGAAACAGGGAAATCAAGGACTTCAATACATAAAGGAACAAACAAGGGAATGAGGAACACCTGGGGAAACAATCAGGGAATGAGAACTAATCAGGGTAAAACCAATCATAAAATTAAACTACAAAAGGACTACAAAAACCAAACAGGAAACAGGAACTAAACTAAACTTCAACATAAAAGCACAAAAACAAAAGACAACAGAGAACATGACAGAGCCCCCGCTTTAGGGAGCGGATTCCAGACGCTCCAAAAAGAAAAAAAAAGAAAAAGAAAAAACAAATTGTCCAAGGGGGCACAAGGGGCAAACAGGCAGTCCAACGTACGGGGACTGGGGACAGGGAGTCCAACGGACAGGGACGGGGGCCTGGGGCGAGGCCACAGGATGGGATCAGGGTCAAGGGGCCTGAGAGGAGGCCACAGGACAGGGACGGGGGGCCTGGGAGGCCTATCAATACCAGATAAACAGCTTGTAAATCATACATACCACATTTTTTACATTTAGATATTTAAGTGATGGATAGGTTTAGGGGATAGAAAATACAGTTTGTACAGTATAAAAATCATTATGGAAATTCCCATAAAACATGGAAAACCAACATTGCGTGTGTGTGGACCCCCGAAAGTAGCAGTGTCCACCCGCTAGCCACCCCAAATATAAAACTCTAGTTCTGCAAAAAACAACAAAAGACAACTGAATGAAGAGATCGGGTGGACAAATGTGTGAAAATGATTGTAAAATCCTGTAATTGTACACTGTATTCTGGATCTTCAATCGCCCCTTTATGAGACGGAGCTGGTTAGATTAAAGGTTCAGTGAGTTACTGGTAGTTAAGATGAGAGTAAACTGGTAAAGATGAAGTGTGGAGCAAATATCAAACATATGATCACATTTAATTGATTTCTATGAACTTACAAATGACAAAAATCATGTTAAGAAAACTCACTCATATGCCTGATGAGATCATTCAATCTTATCTGTTGAGTTTTTGTAGACTATATTGAGTTACTGTATTATTGACATATTTAACCTTTGGAAATCTAAATGTTCTAAGATTGCATCAATGACTAAATACTTGTGAGATGTTCAGTAAGCAGGATCAGATATTACTGTGAATTTAACTGGTAAAATCCTCAGAGAAGTGGCATCATAACTCCAGAAGAATGGCAAGAGTGTGTGTGTAAATGTGTGTGTGAATGTGTGTAGATGTGTGTTAGTTACAGGATCAGAGAATGACACTTTTCCTCCGTCATAATCCAGATGAACTCTCACACGCTCAAAATTTTGTGTGACAATAAACGCAGCGGAGGAAAACCCTGTGTTCCCCACACCCCAGACATCAGTTTTAAAGAAAACATTTCCCTTCCTCGGGTTTGATGCTGTAGTTACTCCAAGCCTCCAGTCTATATTGTCTTTAACCTCCACATCCCAGCAGTGTGTTCCTGAGTTAAACCCCTCTGAACCCAGAACACACAGATCACAGTTAATTCTCTCTGGATTATCAGGTAATATTTGACTGTTATATCTGAATCTCACACTGGTCAGATCATCAGACAGGATCAGATTTGGATATGCAGTGTTTGGATCCAGAATCACAGGAGCTGATGAGAGAAAACAATCAACAGATGTTCATATAATCATCAAGAGTGAATCATATACAGATTATTATGAATTATGAACACTTGTCATATTGATGAAACACTATCAGATATTGTCAGTGTTGTTATTAGTTACACACTCATGTTTTATTATCAGTGTTTAACAGTGAATCACAACACAAACATTAAAAGTATGTATAGTGTATATTATTGTCATGTTTATAATGGAGGACACACTTTTGTTTTTTTGTGTAAATATTCAAATGTCACACTCTCAGTGTGCGAGCAGAGATGTTTTGTGGACTCACTCTTGTGGACAATGTCTTGCATCTTCTTCCAGACTCTGAATGTCAGGTTGCCCAAGTAATGTGGCACATGAATGAAAGCTCCAGAAGTCATCTGTGGATCCGGCTGTGAGATCTGGACTCTGGAAGAACATTCAGGAGTCAGTACTGCAGTGACTTTGACTTCACAACCATAGAGAGGAGACACTATTACGAAGGCAGACGAGGAGTGGGGATCTAGCTGCGGTTTATTGAAAATAACAAGACAAACAAGACTGGAACAAACAAAACATGCACGAGGGGAAACAAAAGATATAAACAAGGGAAAACATCCACGACGGGCTCAGGCAGGAACACATACCAGAATCTACCAGACATTACATTTACATTTGGCAGACGCTTTTATCCAAAGTGACTTACAGTGCACTTATTACAGGGACAATCCCCCTGGAGCAACCTGGAGTTAAGTGCCTTCCTCAAGGGTCCAACAGTGGCATCTTGGTGGTGCTGGGGCTTGAACCCCCAACCTTCTGGTCAGAAACCCTGAGCCTCAACCACTGAGCCACCACTGCCCCTTTACATTTAAACATTTAACGACCGACTACGAATGGAGAAACAACAGGGTTGAAATACACAAGGATAATGATGATTAAATGACATACAGGTGAGAACAATGAATGACTGGCAGTGATGAGGGCAGGGAATTATGAGAAGTGTAGTTTATGACAGGTGACAAGTGAAACACAGGGCAGACAACAGGGGATCGTGACATAACCCCCCCTCTAAGGAGCGGATTCCAGACGCTCCTAAAAAGAAAAATACCCACACAAACAAAAACAAAATAGTCCAAGGAGTGAAGGGGGGGCAAGCAGACCAAGGAAGGCACAAGGGGCAAACAGACAGTCCAAGGGGGGGGGGGGCACAAGGGGCAGACAGGCAGTCTAAAAGGGCCACAAGACAGGGAATGGGTCAGGAGGCCTGGGAGCCGGCCACAGGGTAGGGTCTGGGTCTGGAGGCCTGGGAGTCGGCCACAGGAGAAGTTCAGGTGGCGGAGCCATGGGGGGCAGAGCCGTGGAAGACTCAGGTGGCAGAGCCATGGAAGGCTCAGGAGGCAGAGCCGTAGAAGGTTCCGGAGACAGGGCCATGGTAGGCGGAGTCATGGAGAATTCTGGGGGCCGAGCCGTGGAAGGTGGAGTCAAGGAAGGCTCAGGAGGCTGAACCATAGAAGGCTCTGGAGACGGAGACGTGGAAGGTGGAGCCATGGGAGGCAGAGCCGTGGAAGGCTCAGGAGCCGATGCTGTAGAAGGCTCTGGAGGCGGAGCCGAGGGAGGCGGCACCGTAGAAGGCTCTGGAGGCGGAGCCGTGGAAAGCTTTGGAGGCGTAGCCGAGGGAGGCTCTGGAGGCGGAGACGGCAGAGGCTCGGGAGGTGGAGCCGTGGAAGGCTCAGGAGGTGGCGCTGTAGAAGGCTCTGGAGGCTGAGCTGTGGAAAGCTTTGGAGGCGGAGCCGTGAGAGGCTCAGGAGTCGGAGCCGTGGGAGGCTCAGGAGGCTGAGCCGTGGTAGGAGAAGCCTTTCCTCTTCTCCTCTGGGCGGACGAAGCTGGCAACGCTGGCTCTGGGACGGGTGAGACTTCCAGCACGTCGGCTGTGGCTGGCGTGGGCATTGGCTCGTTGGCCGTGGCAGGCGTGAAGGGACGAGCCATGGAAGGCTGGGGGGTGACCACTGTGGGAGGAGAGGTAAGGCCCTCTTCTTCTACGCCCACAGTGAACGGTGAGCAGCAAACTTGCAGTGTCTCTTCCACAAAGTTGAGGACCGACTCACCGGTGGCAACAGCTCCCTTAGAGAACTGTGGAGACTTGCCCTGAAGAACACCACCAGGGAGTATTCTGGGAAGTCCGCTACATTTGCCAGCTCCAGAAAGTCGCGAATTTGATCCTCCACTGGTTGGTCCTCTTGCTTGATGCATATAAGTCTATAGTTCAGCCTGTTGAACCGCTAGATCTATTATGGTCGGTTGTTCTATTACTGAAGGCAGACGAGGAGTGGGAATCTAGATGCGGTTTATTGACAAACAAGACTGGAACAAACAAAACATCCACGAGGGAAACAAAAGATATAAACAAGAGAAAACATCCACGACAGGAACACATACCAGAATCTACCAGACATTAACATTTATAACATACAGGTGAGAACAATGAATGACTGGCAGTGATGAGGGCAGGGAATTATGGGAAGTGTAGTTTATGACAGGTGACAAGTGAAACACAGGGCAGACAACAGGGGACCGTGAAAGACACTTACCTTTCCATTGTCACATTAAAGTTCTGCAAAAGACAAAAAAACACTTGATGAGCTCCTCAAATGATCAATAAGAGCAGAAATCAATGATGAGAGTTTGACTGTCACCTTTAGAAATGAGACATCGTCATTGGCTTTCATCATTTCCTCCATGTCTTTGATTGTGTGTGAAAGAGCTGAGATGTGTGTGTTCATCTCCTCAAGCTTCTTCTTCATCATCTGACTCTTCTGCTCCTCTTCCTCTCTCAGTTCAGTGATTGTAGCTTCTTCTTCATGTCGGAGAAACTCATGAAGCTTCTTAAACTGCTCTTTAATCTGACGCTCTGTGTGCTCAGCTTGAGTCTGAAATCACATCAAATTCACTTCAATCAGCTCTGCATTCACACACATCACATCATTTATCAGCAAATGTGTTTGATTGTTGATTCTGTATCCTCACCTTGATGTGTCGCACTGATTTATCACACTCTCCTTTCATGTTTTCTGTGTGTTTGAGTTTCTCTTGTAAAGACTTCAGTGCTGTATTGAGTTCCTCCTGAAATTTAACAAAGTGAAAATCTGTGAAAGTCCAGAATCTGAGAGATAATAATGTCCATGGATTAATGACACAATGTGATATTTATTATTTCTGTACAAATCTGTTAAATTAGTCAAGGACATTTTCAAAATGCAGAACATTCTGACAATTACTATTATTTAAATCAAAAGGTACAAATTCATTTTTGGCATCTCAAAGAATGTAAGGGGCATGTGCACCCTCAGTCTGAAAGGTCGTGACACCTCTGATGGGAATCATTGTAAAATATACCGAAACAAGCAATCAAGATGGAGAACAACAACCATTTTAAGTGTTATTTGGAGTCAAAATGAGTTCAGGCTCAGATTTGAGTTGCAGTTGTTGGTTGTCAAAACAACTCTAAATAAGTTCATGATATCAATGTAAGTGTGACTAAGGCAGGCAGAGAATGCGGATCTAAGTGCAGCTTTTATTAATAAAAACAGGAAAACTCAGGACAAAGAAAAACAAAGGAAACCTGGCACAGAGCATCATAACACATGCAAGAACTAACACTGGAAACAGGGAAATCAAGGACTTCAATACATAAAGGAACAAACAAGGGAATGAGGAACACCTGGGGAAACAATCAGGGAATGAGAACTAATCAGGGTAAAACCAATCATAAAATTAAACTACAAAAGGACTACAAAAACCAAACAGGAAACAGGAACTAAACTAAACTTCAACATAAAAGCACAAAAACAAAGACAACAAAGAACATGACAGAGCTCCCGCTTTAGGGAGCGGATTCCAGACGCTCCAAAAAGAGAGAAAAAAAAAAGAAAAAACAAATGGTCCAAGGGGGCACAAGGGGCAAACAGGCAGTCCAAGGGGGCACAAGGGGCAAACAGGCAGTCCAAGGGGGCACAAGGGGCAGACAGGCAGTCCAACGGACGGGGACTGGGTACAGGGAGTCTAACGGACAGGAACAGGGTCAGGGGGCCTGGGAGGAGGCCACAGGATGGGAACAGGGACAGGGGGCCTGGGAGGAGGCCACAGGACTGGAACTAGGTCAGGAGGCCTGGGAGGAGGCCACAGGACAGGGACTGGGTCGGGAGGCCAGGGAGGCTCGGGAGGCGGAGACATGGAAGGCAGTGCTGTGGAAGGCAGAGCCCTGGGAGGCCCGGAAGACGGAGCCATGGAAGGTGGAGCTGTGGAAGGCTCAGGGGGCGGAGCTTTGCAAGGATCTGGGGGGCGGAGCTGTGGAAGGATCTGGGGCAGAGCCGTGGAAGGCAGAGCTCTGGAAAGCTCAGGGGGCGGAGCCGTGGAAGGCAGATTCATGGAAGGCTGTGTGGGCGGAGTGGTGGAAGGCCCGAGAGACGGATCCATGGAAGGCAGAGCTGTGGAAGGCTCAGGGAGCGGAGTCGTGGAAGGCAGAGCTGTGGAAGGCAGATTCATGGAAGGCTGTGTGGGCAGAGTGGTGGAAGGCCCGGGAGACGGAGTCATGGAAGGCAGAGCTGTGGAAAGCTCAGGGGGCGGAGCAGTGGAAGGCAGTGTGGGCGGAGTGTTTGAAGGTGGAGCCCTGGGAGGCTCGGGAGGCGGAGCCCTGGGAGGCGGAGCCGTGGAAGACGAAGCCGTGGAAGACAAAGCCATGGAAGACGAAGCCATGGAAGACGAAGCCATGGAAGACGAAGCCATGGAAGACGAAGCCATGGAAGACTCTGGGGGCAGAGCCATGGAAGGCTCAGGAGGCGGATCCGTAGAAGGCTCTGGAGACGGAGCCGTGGAAGGCTCCGTAGGCGGAGCCGTGGAAGGCCCTGGAGACGGAGCCGTAGAAGGCCCTGGAGACGGAGCCGTGGAAGGCTCGGGAGGAAGAGGCGTCGAAGTCTCGAGAGGCGGAGCCCTGGGAGGCTCGAGAGGCAGAGCCCTGGATTACTCGGGAGGTGCTGGCTCTGGGACGGTCGAGGCTAAAGGCTCTGGCTCGCCGACCATGGCAGGCGTGGGCTCTGGCTCGATGACCGTGGCAGGCGTGGGCTCTGGCTCGACGACCGTGGCAGGCGGAGACTGGGGAGCAAAAGCCTTTCCTCTTCTCCTCATCCTGGAAGGAGGCCACAGGACAGGGACCGGGTCAGGAGGCCTGGGAGGTGGCCACAGGACGGGAACCGGGTCAGGAGGCCTGGGAAGAGGCCACAGGACGGGAACCGGGTCAGGAGGCCTGGTAGGAGGTCACAGGACTGGAACTAGGTCAGGAGGCCTGGGAGGAGGTCACAGGACTCTGGAGGCCTGGGAGGAGGCCACAGGACAGGGACTGGGTCGGGAGGTCAGGGAGGCTTGGGAGGCGGAGCCATGGAAGGCAGTGCTGTGGAAGGCGGAGCCCTGGGAGGCCCGGAAGACAGAGCCATGGAAGGCGGAGCTGTGGAAGGCTCAGGGGGCGGAGCCGTGGAAGGATTTGGGGTGGAGCCGTGGAAGGCAGAGCTCTGGAAAGCTCAGGGGGCAGAGCCGTGGAAGGCAGATTCATGGAAGGGTGTGTGGGCGGAGTGGTGGAAGGCCCGAGAGACGGAGCCATGGAAGGCGGAGCTGTGGAAGGCTCAGGGGGCGGAGCCGTGTAAGGCCCGGGAAAGGGAGCCATGGAAGGCAGTGCTGTGTGGGCGGAGTGGTGGAAGGCCCGGGAGACGGATCCATGGAAGGCAGAGCTGTGGAAGGCTCAGGGAGCGGAGTCGTGGAAGGCGGAGCCATGGAAGGCAGATTCATGGAAGGCTGTGTGGGCGGAGTGGTGGAAGGCCCGGGAGACAGAGCTATGGAAGGCAGAGCTCTGTGGAAAGCTCAGGGGGCGGAGCCGTGGAAGGCAGTGTGGGCGGAGTGTTGGAAGGTGGAGCCCTGGGAAGCTCGGGAGGCGGAGCCCTGGGAGACGGAGCAGTGGAAGACGAAGCCGTGGAAGACGAAGCCGTGGAAGACGAAGCCGTGGAGAACTCTGGGGGCAGAGCCATGGAAGGCTCAGGAGGCAGATCCGAAGAAGGCTCTGGAGACGGAGCCATGGAAGGCGGAGCCATGGAAGGCTCAGTAGGCGGAGCCGTGGAAGGCCCTGAAGGGCTCTGGCTCGACGACCGTGGCAGGCGTGGGCTCTGGCTCGACGACTGTGGCAGGCGTGGGCTCTGGCTCGACGACCGTGGCAGGCGTGGGCTCTGGCTCGACGACCGTGGCAGGCGTGGGCTCTGGCTCGACGACCGTGGCAGGCGTGGGCTCTGGCTCGCTGACCGTGGCAGGCGGAGACTGGGGAGCAAAAGCCTTTCCTCTTCTCCTCATCCTCCGGGTGGAAGAAGCTGGCAACACTGGCTCTGGGACGGACGGAAGAGCTTCACATTTCTGTCTTTCATCCCTCCAAAAATACCCCATTAACTTCCATTGTAAATGTCTCACAGTAACAGATTTGTGCCTGTTTTTTAAGAAAAGGAGGGACGAGTCATTTTTTTTTTTTGGTGGTAGTCAACATTAAGGCACAAATGCTCTTGATTGATCTTCTATTAAACTGGGAATATTCTTTCAACAGTTACTAAAGGGTGCGTTGCATTTAGAAGTGATCATCCCTATGGCCTATTCCCTTTTAAGACTTTACCTGCCACTGCGAGAGCTTCAGAGGGCTGAATGTGGGGCTCAAAAATAACATTTGTGACTTTCTAAGAAATTTTATTTCAAAATGTATTTTGAATGACCTCACAGTTTGGCATAATTGTTCTCCCTTCGAAGTGCCCTGAGAAGGCATCATTTATACCGTTTTGAACAGTTTCACAAAATATTTTAATAATATCACAATTAGATGAAGAGGTTCAAATGATCTAAGTAGACCGTTCTGCTTTTTCCATTAAAACAGACCCCTGAGCTCTCATCTCCACCTCTAGAAGATATCAGAAAACATTCATTTTCTATTGGAGCAACAGAAATCACAGACACTATGACTTTCAATGGTACAGATGTCTAATGAAGGACCTGTAGGGGCTGAAACATCATGAGGTTTAAATCCCATAAAGTTGACTTTGTTTTATTTTTATCATAAAGAGTGAATGCTTGTACCGATAAATATATGTGTAGATAAATTACATACATGTTTTTCCTTAATATGACTCAAGAGAAGTTTATCGTACCTTGTAAGATGAAATAACTTCACTGATGGGTCTGAATTTATGATTGACGTGTTTCTCTGAATCTCTGCACACGAAACACACCGGCTGTTTATCATCCAGACAGAAGAGTTTGAGTTTCTCTCTGTGTAAACTGCAGATCTCCTTCTCATTTCCCTCCTTCTCATTTCTTTCCTTCACAAACAACTCACATAAATTCTTCAATGCCAGATTACGAGGAGGTTTTTTTCTTGAATATCTCCTGCAGACAGGACACTCCTGAGTTCTCTTGGTTTTCCAGAACTGTTGAAGACACTCTTTACACACACTGTGACTACACGACAGAAGAACAGGATTCTTGTAGATTTCAAAGCACACGGGACAAGAATGTTCTTCCACAGAGAGAGAATCCATTTTCACTGTTTATAAAAGCTCCAACGATCTGAACTTTACTTTCACTTTCTGAATGTTGCTTTCAATAATGAATAATCATCAGAATCAGCAAAGATCTGCTGTCGACTCTGAAACAAACTTCACAAGAATCCTTTTGAAAGTGTTTCCCTTCGTTTAGAACTGATCACTGATTCCTTTTTTGATTTTGTCCAAATATTCACAGAACAGTCAGTAAAGAGAGGAAATAAGAACTTCCTGGTTAGTGTTGTATGAGGGTGGAGTTTCTGTGTCTTTGTGATCTCTGAATCAATCTTGGGTTCTTTGATTCTTTGCCTGTATCATTTGACTCTGAGCACTGGATCATCATTTTGTTTATAGATTTTTATCTGACGTCTGACATAAAATCTTAAAAACCTTCAGCACATGGAGCATCTGTTGTGAATGAATTAGAATAATGATAGTCATAAATAGTGCTAAGTAGTGATAACAGAAATGTAGTATAATTTGCCACTGATATTATTCTGTTCAGCATTAAGACTACAGATCCCCAAACAAATGAGTAAGACTATATTTCCCACTATGCTTTGTTAAGTTAAAAAGAGTTTGCGAGAATGTGGGGAAGGGTTAATGAATCAGTCTAGAGATTCAGTAATGATGGCTCCAGAACAAACCATTACATCCATTAAGGGAAACAGGAACAACAACTGACCAAGACTGAGCAAACACAAGGACATTATAAACACTCTGGCAAACAAGGTAAACTAAATACAGCTGGGAACAATCAGAGAAGGAACAGAGATACAAGAAGTTAAACACAAAACTTCAAACTAAAAGTCACTAAACTCCTAGCAACCTCTGGTGGCCACTAGGGCAAAAGTGCTCACTCAGGTGTTACATAGCCCCTCTCTAAGGAGATAGGACTTCTGGCACTCCTAAACATAACACAAAAATATGTGTTCATGGGAGGACCAGGACATTATGGAACCGGCATTCCAAGAAAGCACAGGTGAACACAGAAAGACCTCCGGAGGGTAAGACAGCCCAGGTGGC
>NC_068287.1:46632644-46737491 GCF_025860055.1 Xyrauchen texanus
ACAGAGTTGCTACACAATCAACTTGGCTTGAGTTGTGTTTGGAAGTATGAGTCCAAAGGGTCATATTGTCTAGCCGATATGCGGTACACGTTGTACATGGTAGTTGGGCCATAATCCTCTGATCGATGCTTATAGCTTGGCCACCTGGGCTGTCTTGCCTTCCGGTTGTCTCTCTCTGGGTTCACTTGTGGCCTTCAGCCCCTCTCGTTTCCCCTGTGCTTTCTTGGAATGCCGGTTCCATAATGTCCTGGTCCTCCCATGAACACATTTTTTTGTGTTATGTTTAGGAGTGCCAGAAGTCCTACCTCCTTAGAGGGGGGCTATGTAACACCTGAGACTTTTGCCCTAGTGGCCACCAGATGTTGCTAGGAGTTTAGTGACTTTTAGTTTGAAGTTTTGTGTTTAACTTCTTGTATCTCTGTTCCTTCTCTGATTGTTCCCAGCTGTATTTAGTTTACCTTGTTTGCCAGAGTGTTTATAATGTCCTTGTGTTTGCTCAGTCTTGGTCAGTTGTTGTTCCTGTTTCCCTTAATGGATGTAATGGTTTGTTCTGGAGCCATCATTACTGAATCTCTAGACTGATTCATTAACCCTTCCCCACATTCTCGCAAACTCTTTTTAACTTAACAAAGCATAGTGGGAAATATAGTCTTACTCATTTGTTTGGGGATCTGTAGTCTTAATGCTGAACAGAATAATATCAGTGGCAAATTATACTACATTTCTGTTATCACTACTTAGCACTATTTATGACTATCATTATTCTAATTCATTCACAACAGATGCTCCATGTGCTGAAGGTTTTTAAGATTTTATGTCAGACGTCAGATAAAAATCTATAAACAAAATGATGATCCAGTGCTCAGAGTCAAATGATACAGGCAAAGAATCAAAGAACCCAAGATTGATTCAGAGATCACAAAGACACAGAAACTCCACCCTCATACAACACTAACCAGGAAGTTCTTATTTCCTCTCTTTACTGACTGTTCTGTGAATATTTGGACAAAATCAAAAAAGGAATCAGTGATCAGTTCTAAACGAAGGGAAACACTTTCAAAAGGATTCTTGTGAAGTTTGTTTCAGAGTCGACAGCAGATCTTTGCTGATTCTGATGATTATTCATTATTGAAAGCAACATTCAGAAAGTGAAAGTAAAGTTCAGATCGTTGGAGCTTTTATAAACAGTGAAAATGGATTCTCTCTCTGTGGAAGAACATTCTTGTCCCGTGTGCTTTGAAATCTACAAGAATCCTGTTCTTCTGTCGTGTAGTCACAGTGTGTGTAAAGAGTGTCTTCAACAGTTCTGGAAAACCAAGAGAACTCAGGAGTGTCCTGTCTGCAGGAGATATTCAAGAAAAAAACCTCCTCGTAATCTGGCATTGAAGAATTTATGTGAGTTGTTTGTGAAGGAAAGAAATGAGAAGGAGAGAAATGAGAAGGAGATCTGCAGTTTACACAGAGAGAAACTCTAACTCTTCTGTCTGGATGATAAACAGCCGGTGTGTTTCGTGTGCAGAGATTCAGAGAAACACGTCAATCATAAATTCAGACCCATCAGTGAAGTTATTTCATCTTACAAGGTACGATAAACTTCTCTTGAGTCATATTAAGGAAAAACATGTATGTAATTTATCTACACATATATTTATCGGTACAAGCATTCACTCTTTATGATAAAAATAAAACAAAGTCAACTTTATGGGATTTAAACCTCATGATGTTTCAGCCCCTACAGGTCCTTCATTAGACATCTGTACCATTGAAAGTCATAGTGTCTGTGATTTCTGTTGCTCCAATAGAAAATGAATGTTTTCTGATATCTTCTAGAGGTGGAGATGAGAGCTCAGGGGTCTGTTTTAATGGAAAAAGCAGAACGGTCTACTTAGATCATTTGAACCTCTTCATCTAATTGTGATATTATTAAAATATTTTGTGAAACTGTTCAAAACGGTATAAATGATGCCTTCTCAGGGCACTTCGAAGGGAGAACAATTATGCCAAACTGTGAGGTCATTCAAAATACATTTTGAAATAAAATTTCTTAGAAAGTCACAAATGTTATTTTTGAGCCCCATTCAGCCCTCTGAAGCTCTCACAGTGGCAGGTAAAGTCTTAAAAGGGAATAGGCCATAGGGATGATCACTTCTAAATGCAACGCACCCTTTAGTAACTGTTGAAAGAATATTCCCAGTTTAATAGAAGATCAATCAAGAGCATTTGTGCCTTAATGTTGACTACCACCAAAAAAAAAAAATGACTCGTCCCTCCTTTTCTTAAAAAACAGGCACAAATCTGTTACTGTGAGACATTTACAATGGAAGTTAATGGGGTATTTTTGGAGGGATGAAAGACAGAAATGTGAAGCTCTTCCGTCCGTCCCAGAGCCAGTGTTGCCAGCTTCTTCCGCCCGGAGGATGAGGAGAAGAGGAAAGGCTTTTGCTCCCCAGTCTCCGCCTGCCACGGTCAGCGAGCCAGAGCCCACGCCTGCCACGGTCGTCGAGCCAGAGCCCACGCCTGCCACGGTCGTCGAGCCAGAGCCCACGCCTGCCACGGTCGTCGAGCCAGAGCCCACGCCTGCCACGGTCGTCGAGCCAGAGCCCTTCAGGGCCTTCCACGGCTCCGCCTACTGAGCCTTCCATGGCTCCGCCTTCCATGGCTCCGTCTCCAGAGCCTTCTTCGGATCTGCCTCCTGAGCCTTCCATGGCTCTGCCCCCAGAGTTCTCCACGGCTTCGTCTTCCACGGCTTCGTCTTCCACGGCTTCGTCTTCCACTGCTCCGTCTCCCAGGGCTCCGCCTCCCGAAGCTTCCCAGGGCTCCACCTTCCAACACTCCGCCCACACTGCCTTCCACGGCTCCGCCCCTGAGCTTTCCACAGAGCTCTGCCTTCCATAGCTCTGTCTCCCGGGCCTTCCACCACTCCGCCCACACAGCCTTCCATGAATCTGCCTTCCATGGCTCCGCCTTCCACGACTCCGCTCCCTGAGCCTTCCACAGCTCTGCCTTCCATGGATCCGTCTCCCGGGCCTTCCACCACTCCGCCCACACAGCACTGCCTTCCATGGCTCCCTTTCCCGGGCCTTACACGGCTCCGCCCCCTGAGCCTTCCACAGCTCCGCCTTCCATGGCTCCGTCTCTCGGGCCTTCCACCACTCCGCCCACACAGCCTTCCATGAATCTGCCTTCCACGGCTCTGCCCCCTGAGCTTTCCAGAGCTCTGCCTTCCACGGCTCCACCCCAGATCCTTCCACGGCTCCGCCCCCTGAGCCTTCCAGAGCTCTGCCTTCCACGGCTCCACCCCAGATCCTTCCACGGCTCCGCCCCCTGAGCCTTCCACAGCTCCGCCTTCCATGGCTCTGTCTTCCGGGCCTCCCAGGGCTCCGCCTTCCACAGCACTGCCTTCCATGGCTCCGCCTCCCGAGCCTCCCTGACCTCCCGACCCAGTCCCTGTCCTGTGGCCTCCTCCCAGGCCTCCAGAGTCCTGTGACCTCCTCCCAGGCCTCCTGACCCAGTTCCCGTCCTGTGGCCTCTTCCCAGGCCTCCTGACCCGGTTCCCGTCCTGTGGCCACCTCCCAGGCCTCCTGACCCGGTCCCTGTCCTGTGGCCTCCTTCCAGGATGAGGAGAAGAGGAAAGGCTTTTGCTCCCCAGTCTCCGCCTGCCACGGTCGTCGAGCCAGAGCCCACGCCTGCCACGGTCATCGAGCCAGAGCCCACGCCTGCCATGGTCGGCGAGCCAGAGCCTTTAGCCTCGACCGTCCCAGAGCCAGCACCTCCCGAGTAATCCAGGGCTCTGCCTCTCGAGCCTCCCAGGGCTCCGCCTCTCGAGACTTCGACGCCTCTTCCTCCCGAGCCTTCCACGGCTCCGTCTCCAGGGCCTTCTACGGATCCGCCTCCTGAGCCTTCCATGGCTCTGCCCCCAGAGTCTTCCATGGCTTCGTCTTCCATGGCTTCGTCTTCCACGGCTTCGTCTTCCACGGCTCCGCCTCCCAGGGCTCCGCCTCCCGAGCCTCCCAGGGCTCCACCTTCAAACACTCCGCCCACACTGCCTTCCACTGCTCCGCCCCTGAGCTTTCCACAGCTCTGCCTTCCATGACTCCGTCTCCGGGCCTTCCACCACTCTGCCCACACAGCCTTCCATGAATCTGCCTTCCACAGCTCTGCCTTCCACTGACTCCGGCTCCCTGAGCCTTCCACAGCTCTGCCTTCCATGGATCCGTCTCTCGGGCCTTCCACCACTCCGCCCACACAGCCTTCCATGAATCTGCCTTCCACGGCTCCGCCCCTGAGCTTTCCAGAGCTCTGCCTTCCACGGCTCTGCCCCAGATCCTTCCACAGCTCCGCCCCCAGATCCTTGCAAAGCTCCGCCCCTGAGCCTTCCACAGCTCCACCTTCCATGGCTCCGCTCTTCCGGGCCTCCCAGGGCTCTGCCTTCCACAGCACTGCCTTCCATGTCTCCGCCTCCCGAGCCTCCCTGGCCTCCCGACCCAGTCCCTGTCCTGTGGCCTCCTCCCAGGCCTCCTGACCTAGTTCCAGTCCTGTGGCCTCCTCCCAGGCCCCCTGTCCCTGTTCCCGTCCTGTGGCCTCCTCCCAGGCCCCCTGACCCTGTTCCTGTCCGTTAGACTCCCTGTACCCAGTCCCCGTCCGTTGGACTGCCTGTCTGCCCCTTGTGCCCCCTTGGACTGCCTGTTTGCCCCTTGTGCCCCCTTGGACTGCCTGTTTGCCCCTTGTGCCCCCTTGGACTGCCTGTTTGCCCCTTGTGCCCCCTTGGACCATTTGTTTTTTCTTTTTTTTCTCTCTTTTGGAGCGTCTGGAACTGCCCCTAAAGCGGAGCTCTGTCATGTTCTTTGTTGTCTTTGTTTTTGTGCTTTTATGTTGAAGTTTAGTTTAGTTCCTGTTTCCTGTTTGGTTTTTGTAGTCCTTTTGTAGTTTAATTTTATGATTGGTTTTACCCTGATTAGTTCTCATTCCCTGATTGTTTCCCCAGGTGTTCCTCATTCCCTTGTTTGTTCCTTTATGTATTGAAGTCCTTGATTTCCCTGTTTCCAGTGTTAGTTCTTGCATGTGTTATGATGCTCTGTGCCAGGTTTCCTTTGTTTTTCTTTGTCCTGAGTTTTCCTGTTTTTATTAATAAAAGCTGCACTTAGATCCGCATTCTCTGCCTGCCTTAGTCACACTTACATTGATATCATGAACTTATTTAGAGTTGTTTTGACAACCAACAACTGCAACTCAAATCTGAGCCTGAACTCATTTTGACTCCAAATAACACTTAAAATGGTTGTTGTTCTCCATCTTGATTGCTTGTTTCGGTATATTTTACAATGATTCCCATCAGAGGTGTCACGACCTTTCAGACTGAGGGTGCACATGCCCCTTACATTCTTTGAGATGCCAAAAATGAATTTGTACCTTTTGATTTAAATAATAGTAATTGTCAGAATGTTCTGCATTTTGAAAATGTCCTTGACTAATTTAACAGATTTGTACAGAAATAATAAATATCACATTGTGTCATTAATCCATGGACATTATTATCTCTCAGATTCTGGACTTTCACAGATTTTCACTTTGTTAAATTTCAGGAGGAACTCAATACAGCACTGAAGTCTTTACAAGAGAAACTCAAACACACAGAAAACATGAAAGGAGAGTGTGATAAATCAGTGCGACACATCAAGGTGAGGATACAGAATCAACAATCAAACACATTTGCTGATAAATGATGTGATGTGTGTGAATGCAGAGCTGATTGAAGTGAATTTGATGTGATTTCAGACTCAAGCTGAGCACACAGAGCGTCAGATTAAAGAGCAGTTTAAGAAGCTTCATGAGTTTCTCCGACATGAAGAAGAAGCTACAATCACTGAACTGAGAGAGGAAGAGGAGCAGAAGAGTCAGATGATGAAGAAGAAGCTTGAGGAGATGAACACACACATCTCAGCTCTTTCACACACAATCAAAGACATGGAGGAAATGATGAAAGCCAATGACGATGTCTCATTTCTAAAGGTGACAGTCAAACTCTCATCATTGATTTCTGCTCTTATTGATCATTTGAGGAGCTCATCAAGTGTTTTTTTTGTCTTTTGCAGAACTTTAATGTGACAATGGAAAGGTAAGTGTCTTTCACGGTCCCCTGTTGTCTGCCCTGTGTTTCACTTGTCACCTGTCATAAACTACACTTCCCATAATTCCCTGCCCTCATCACTGCCAGTCATTCATTGTTCTCACCTGTATGTTATAAATGTTAATGTCTGGTAGATTCTGGTATGTGTTCCTGTCGTGGATGTTTTCTCTTGTTTATATCTTTTGTTTCCCCTCGTGGATGTTTTGTTTGTTCCAGTCTTGTTTGTCAATAAACCGCATCTAGATTCCCACTCCTCGTCTGCCTTCGTAATAGAACAACCGACCATAATAGATCTAGCGGTTCAACAGGCGAACTATAGACTTATATGCATCAAGCAAGAGGACCAACCAGTGGAGGATCAAATTCGCGACTTTCTGGAGCTGGCAAATGTAGCGGACTTCCCAGAATACTCCCTGGTGGTGTTCTTCAGGGCAAGTCTCCACAGTTCTCTAAGGGAGCTGTTGCCACCGGTGAGTCGGTCCTCAACTTTGTGGAAGAGACACTGCAAGTTTGCTGCTCACCGTTCACTGTGGGCGTAGAAGAAGAGGGCCTTACCTCTCCTCCCACAGTGGTCACCCCCCAGCCTTCCATGGCTCGTCCCTTCACGCCTGCCACGGCCAACGAGCCAATGCCCACACCAGCCACAGCCGACGCGCTGGAAGTCTCACCCGTCCCAGAGCCAGCGTTGCCAGCTTCGTCCGCCCAGAGGAGAAGAGGAAAGGCTTCTCCTACCACGGCTCAGCCTCCTGAGCCTCCCACGGCTCCGACTCCTGAGCCTCTCACGGCTCCGCCTCCAAAGCTTTCCACAGCTCCGCCTCCAGAGCCTTCTACAGCGCCACCTCCTGAGCCTTCCACGGCTCCACCTCCCGAGCCTCTGCCGTCTCCGCCTCCAGAGCCTCCCTCGGCTACGCCTCCAAAGCTTTCCACGGCTCCGCCTCCAGAGCCTTCTACGGTGCCGCCTCCCTCGGCTCCGCCTCCAGAGCCTTCTACAGCATCGGCTCCTGAGCCTTCCACGGCTCTGCCTCCCATGGCTCCACCTTCCACGTCTCCGTCTCCAGAGCCTTCTATGGTTCAGCCTCCTGAGCCTTCCTTGACTCCACCTTCCACGGCTCGGCCCCCAGAATTCTCCATGACTCCGCCTACCATGGCCCTGTCTCCGGAACCTTCTACGGCTCTGCCTCCTGAGCCTTCCATGGCTCTGCCACCTGAGTCTTCCACGGCTCTGCCCCCCATGGCTCCGCCACCTGAACTTCTCCTGTGGCCGACTCCCAGGCCTCCAGACCCAGACCCTACCCTGTGGCCGGCTCCCAGGCCTCCTGACCCATTCCCTGTCTTGTGGCCCTTTTAGACTGCCTGTCTGCCCCTTGTGCCCCCCCCCTTGGACTGTCTGTTTGCCCCTTGTGCCCTCCTTGGTCTGCTTGCCCCCCCTTCACTCCTTGGACTATTTTGTTTTTGTTTGTGTGGGTATTTTTCTTTTTAGGAGCGTCTGGAATCCGCTCCTTAGAGGGGGGGTTATGTCACGATCCCCTGTTGTCTGCCCTGTGTTTCACTTGTCACCTGTCATAAACTACACTTCTCATAATTCCCTGCCCTCATCACTGCCAGTCATTCATTGTTCTCACCTGTATGTCATTTAATCATCATTATCCTTGTGTATTTCAACCCTGTTGTTTCTCCATTCAGTAGTCGGTCGTTAAATGTTTAAATGTAAAGGGGCAGTGGTGGCTCAGTGGTTGAGGCTCAGGGTTTCTGACCAGAAGGTTGGGGGTTCAAGCCCCAGCACCACCAAGATGCCACTGTTGGACCCTTGAGGAAGGCACTTAACTCCAGGTTGCTCCAGGGGATTGTCCCTGTAATAAGTGCACTGTAAGTCACTTTGGATAAAAGCGTCTGCCAAATGTAAATGTAATGTCTGGTAGATTCTGGTATGTGTTCCTGCCTGAGCCCGTCGTGGATGTTTTCCCTTGTTTATATCTTTTGTTTCCCTCGTGCATGTTTTGTTTGTTCCAGTCTTGTTTGTCTTGTTATTTTCAATAAACCGCAGCTAGATCCCCACTCCTCGTCTGCCTTCAGTAATAGTGTCTCCTCTCTATGGTTGTGAAGTCAAAGTCACTGCAGTACTGACTCCTGAATGTTCTTCCAGAGTCCAGATCTCACAGCCGGATCCACAGATGACTTCTGGAGCTTTCATTCATGTGCCACATTACTTGGGCAACCTGACATTCAGAGTCTGGAAGAAGATGCAAGACATTGTCCACAAGAGTGAGTCCACAAAACATCTCTGCTCGCACACTGAGAGTGTGACATTTGAATATTTACACAAAACTGATCTGAAAAACAAAGTGTGTCCTCCATTATAAACATGACAATAATATACACTATACACACTTTTAATGTTTGTGTTGTGATTCACTGTTAAACACTGATAATAAAACATGAGTGTGTAACTAATAACAACACTGACAATATCTGATAGTGTTTCATCAATATGACAAGTGTTCATAATTCATAATAATCTGTATATGATTCACTCTTGATGATTATATGAACATCTGTTGATTGTTTTCTCTCATCAGCTCCTGTGATTCTGGATCCAAACACTGCATATCCAAATCTGATCCTGTCTGATGATCTGACCAGTGTGAGATTCAGATATAACAGTCAAATATTACCTGATAATCCAGAGAGAATTAACTGTGATCTGTGTGTTCTGGGTTCAGAGGGGTTTAACTCAGGAACACACTGCTGGGATGTGGAGGTTAAAGACAATATAGACTGGAGGCTTGGAGTAACTACAGCATCAAACCCGAGGAAGGGAAATGTTTTCTTTAAAACTGATGTCTGGGGTGTGGGGAACACAGGGTTTTCCTCCGCTGCGTTTATTGTCACACAAAATTTTGAGCGTGTGAGAGTTCATCTGGATTATGACGGAGGAAAAGTGTCATTCTCTGATCCTGTAACTAACACACATCTACACACATTCACACACACATTTACACACACACTCTTGCCATTCTTCTGGAGTTATGATGATGTCACTCCTCTGAGGATTTTACCAGTTAAATTCACAGTAATATCTGATCCTGCTTACTGAACATCTCACAAGTATTTAGTCATTGATGCAATCTTAGAACATTTAGATTTCCAAAGGTTAAATATGTCAATAATACAGTAACTCAACATAGTCTACAAAAACTCAACAGATAAGATTGAATGATCTCATCAGGCATATGAGTGAGTTTTCTTAACATGATTTTTGTCATTTGTAAGTTCATAGAAATCAATTAAATGTGATCATATGTTTGATATTTGCTCCACACTTCATCTTTACCAGTTTACTCTCATCTTAACTACCAGTAACTCACTGAACCTTTAATCTAACCAGCTCCGTCTCATAAAGGGGCGATTGAAGATCCAGAATACAGTGTACAATTACAGGATTTTACAATCATTTTCACACATTTGTCCACCCGATCTCTTCATTCAGTTGTCTTTTGTTGTTTTTTGCAGAACTAGAGTTTTATATTTGGGGTGGCTAGCGGGTGGACACTGCTACTTTCGGGGGTCCACACACACGCAATGTTGGTTTTCCATGTTTTATGGGAATTTCCATAATGATTTTTATACTGTACAAACTGTATTTTCTATCCCCTAAACCTATCCATCACTTAAATATCTAAATGTAAAAAATGTGGTATGTATGATTTACAAGCTGTTTATCTGGTATTGATAGGCCTCCCAGGCCCCCCGTCCCTGTCCTGTGGCCTCCTCTCAGGCCCCTTGACCCTGATCCCATCCTGTGGCCTCGCCCCAGGCCCCCGTCCCTGTCCGTTGGACTCCCTGTCCCCCAGTCCCCGTGACGTTGGACTGCCTGTTTGCCCCTTGTGCCCCCTTGGACAATTTGTTTTTTCTTTTTCTTTTTTTTTCTTTTTGGAGCGTCTGGAATCCGCTCCCTAAAGCGGGGGCTCTGTCATGTTCTCTGTTGTCTTTTGTTTTTGTGCTTTTATGTTGAAGTTTAGTTTAGTTCCTGTTTCCTGTTTGGTTTTTGTAGTCCTTTTGTAGTTTAATTTTATGATTGGTTTTACCCTGATTAGTTCTCATTCCCTGATTGTTTCCCCAGGTGTTCCTCATTCCCTTGTTTGTTCCTTTATGTATTGAAGTCCTTGATTTCCCTGTTTCCAGTGTTAGTTCTTGCATGTGTTATGATGCTCTGTGCCAGGTTTCCTTTGTCCTGAGTTTTCCTGTTTTTATTAATAAAAGCTGCACTTAGATCCGCATTCTCTGCCTGCCTTAGTCACACTTACATTGATATCATGAACTTATTTAGAGTTGTTTTGACAACCAACAACTGCAACTCAAATCTGAGCCTGAACTCATTTTGACTCCAAATAACACTTAAAATGGTCGTTGTTCTCTGTCTTGATCGCTTGTTTCGGTATATTTTACAATGATTCCCATCAGAGGTGTCACAACCTTTCAGACTGAGGGTGCACATGCCCCCTTACATTCTTTGAGATGCCAAAAATAAATTTGTACCTTTTGATTTAAATAATAGTAATTGTCAGACTGTTCTGCATTTTGAAAATGTCCTTGAATACCGCTGGCTCCAACTACAGTGTCGCCTTCCAAAACGGTCAGAAATCTTGGGGTAACCATTGATAATAAGCTAAATTTCACCGACCACATCTCAAAGACTTGGTCTGTAGACTTACACTCTACAATATTAGGAAGATAAGACCTTTCCTCTCTGTACATGCCACACAACTTGTTCAGTCACTTGTCATGACTAGAATGGACTACAGTAACTCTCTCATTGCAGGCCTTCCTGCATGTGCTATTAGACCTCTCCAAATGATCCAGCATGCAGCAGCACGTCTGGTCTTTAATGAACCTAAGAGAACATGTTACACCACTCTTTGTCTCTCTTCACTGGCTGCTGGTTCATGCATGCACTAAATTCAAGGCCCTGATGCTGGCATACAAAACAGTCACTGGGTCTGCTCCAGCATACCTAAAAACATTTATGTTGCTAAGTTCCCACCAGAAGCCTGTGGTCGGCTAAGGAACGTCGCCTTGTCGTACCAAAACAAAGATGCACCAAAACACTTTCCCAGACTTTCAGTTTCATCATACCACTTTGGTGGAATTACCTTCCCAACTCAATCCGTGAAGCTGACTCACTCTCTATCTTCAAAAAATGGCTAAAAACACATCTTTTCCAAGAGCACTTAACCAGTCACTAAAAAAATACAATAAAAAAATGCACTTAAATCTGTTTTGTATTCTATTCTGATGATAGTGAAACTTTGTAATATGGCACTTTTTGTACCACTGTCTCCTTAAGATGATTCAGCTGATGTTTTCCTCTTTTGTAAATCGCTTTGGATAAAAACGTCTGCCAAATGAATAAATGTATATGATATTTACTAATAAGCAAAACATTGATGTTGAGAAGCTGACACTATATGGGAAGCCAGTGGAGAGGGTGTCTGAGTTTAAGGATTTAGGACTATGGCTAGATGATAAACACACATGGAAAGTGCATATTAAACATGTAGAAACAAAATGCAAAATAATAATAATAAAATGACTAAGAGCAGTGGCTGGATATGATTGGAGGGGCTGATAAGCAGTCATTAATTGATATATACAGAGCTATTATGAGTTCAACAATTGATTATGGATGTATAGTCTATGGAGCAGCAGGTAAAACAATACTATTAAATATAGACAGATTACAGTTTAATGCTCTACTGCTCTGTATTGGAGACATTAATGCTGTTCTAACAGCAGAGGGTGAAATATCATTGGAGCTCTGGATTAGGAAGAACTGTTGGGAATATGGCAAATTTAAAGGGATACTCCAGGATTTAGCATTAAGCTTTGTATCAGTAGAAAACCAGTAGTATTTTAGAATTACCCTGCTTCCCCCCCTCATATCCCCATGATATGAGAGAAAATTTCATTTTTAGTCTGGAAAAAATCCTCCGATGACGCAAAAATCGTCATTTTGCGTCATCGGAGGATTTTTGGACAAGAGGCTTTAAACTACAGCCAGTATTAGTAGCTAGTTCCGCATGTTTTCACCACGCCCATATGAGGCGGGATCTTACTCATAGAATGTAAAGATAGTGTCAGCCATCTTTAAGCTAAGCTAACAGGCTCTTGCTCTGTAAAACTTTTGTATAATAGTCTAATCACGATGGCGGAAGAAAGTTTTGAAGTAATGACAGATGGGGATTTCGAAGATCTTTTGTGTGAATCGGATGCTCGCGGCTACCTATACTGAGCCATAATACAGCGACAAACAGTTGTGGGAGATGGAGGAACAAGAGGCGGCGGAGCAGCTGGCGAACTGGTGGTGCTTCTACGCTGTCGGAGAGAGAGAGTCCTATTGCTGTCGCTAATTTCAGCGATGCCATTTTCTTCTGCATGAGATCGCTGAATCCGCTGATGAAACTGCACCGCTAGCATGTGTAACTGAGCACCCAAGTTTTGTACCACACATGGACAGGGGGTCCTGGAAACTTATTTCAGGATCCCAGAGATAAATTGGAAACGCCTGCCAAAGCCTGCAGGGACAAATGGACGGCTTAGTGTAAAGTGAGTATTTGTTTTGTAGTTCTTTTTGTTACTAAGACGTAATGTACAGAGTTTGGACACCGGCATAATCAATGTTGTTCCAGCGTAGTCAGCTGAGCTATTGTTATATTTTCATGTATGCGCACATACTGTATGTGCAAATAGTTCGCATTACTAACGTTGTGTTACCAGCTTACCGTCACTTCATGGAATGGGTCCTGCAAGGCGAGAGACTTGGTAAAGGCTATCGTATCGTTTTGCCCACCTGTGTTGTCCAGGATATCAGACGGAGATATCCAGCTCCTGAGGGGCAATACAGTGGATATCAGGAAACAGCTGAAGCTCTGGAAGAGCTTTGAATGTAAAAGTGTTACTATTAATTATTTTTTTCAATAAAAGTTATAATTGACACTGGTTGTGGTTCTTCTTATAAATCTTTAGTGTTGCTAGAGTATGTATTAGCTTAGAGAAATATTGATTTCAATTGGGAGTTCAATTTTTTTATCGCTGAAAGTCTAAGTTGTGTTATATACATTAGGCTAACTTTTCCTAACTTTAGTAAAGTTATCTTTAATTCAAAATCAATTCCAAGAAGGGAAATAATCCAGGTCTTATATGTCTACAGTAAGTAATTACAGCAAAATCAGTGACAGTAACCATTCAGCCTCGCTCAGCAAGTGTACAACTTTATTGTACACTGGAGTACAGGGTAAGATGAACAATTTTTTTTGTTTTAATATTCACAACAAAGCATTTCTACCATATTCAAAGGTACAAGTTAAAATAAATAAAGAGATAGAAAACAAAAAATATATTTTGCACAATATATAGAAACAAAGCAGGCAAAAAATAAATAATGAAATATAAACAGCTGAGGCAGAATCTGATTTTACTGTAGGTGCTATGGTAAGCCGGTTTTAGAAGCGGCTCTGGAAAGAAGCTGTGGCAGCTTCCTTTGATGGTTTTGGGACTGGTGCAATGTTGGGTGGCAGCGCAGGCTGTGGCAGTGTAAGTGATGAGGTTGGCACTGTAAATTGAATGTTTGGGTTCAGTCTTCTATCCATGACCCTCTTGATGAGTGTGTCTATAAACTGGGTGGTGTGTGGTGTGAAGATTTTCTTCAAGACCCACTGTTTGGATCTCTTGCAGAAGACTTGGTTAAATCGTGCTTGTCCTGTAAATGATAGGAAATATAAAATCTGAACTAAAATTTGCTGTTTTACTGCAAACAACTAAAGTTAAAACATTATAGGCTAGGCTACTGTGTGATCAGAAATAGAGTACGCTATTAGTTGATAGTCTTACCTCTAGACGAATGCGTTTAGTACCAGATGGCCCAGGCTGTTAGGTCATCGGGGAAGGTGAATATTGATGGTATTGCAGTGTCCTTCAGAGTGGTTCTCTTCATTCGAAGGACATTCGGTTCATAGTCTTCCTGCTTGAAATGACGACTGCAAATCCTTCGGGTTTTCAGGTTTTCCATATCGGTGTCCTCACCAAACTTCGGATGGTTGATAGATAGCCGCAGCCACTGTTTACATCGCTCCAAATCTTTTAACGGAAAATGATGGAAACTTAATTCTTCTCCTTTCCTGTTTTTTTGTACATCCGGTACAATGCAATTTAGCACCATTTCGATGGAAATTTATCGAACAACTCACTCAACTCAACTCAATTTTTCAGATACTGCCGCCGCCTGTAACCGGTAGGCGTGGTTTGGGAGTGGCCTCGTAAGTGCGGCAAAGCAAGTGCATTCTGGGAGTTGTTGTCTTTCAGCCACATGAGTAAAAAATACATTTTTTGCCTTTTCTCAGTCTAGAATGCTTCAAATTCGAAACTTATTTCACATTTCTACTACATAAATGACCACTATTAAATACACATTCATCTTCCCACAGCTGGAGTATCCCTTTAAGAGAAGTGGATTTAGATGGATATCGATAGGAAGAGTTGGTGAATATGGAGACTATAAAGTTCACTCACATCCCCAAGTAATATTCCACCATGGGTTTATCCACCGACTGAAATAGATATTAATATATTAGAGAAGAAGAGAGAATGGCAAACGAATGAAGTGGGTAACAAAGTATGTTTATATGTAAGAAATAAGTATTTCATGAGGGCCTGGAAGGAAATGAGGGTGCTGATTTGCTTGCACAAAAAAAGCTTTTGTTTGCGATCCGCCGAAAAACGAAAAGAAGAAGAAGACATGGTGATACACACTCTGTACAGCAGGTGGCGGTATGCGCCTTTAAACGTTGTTTGCGGCCCGCCAAAACAAAACAGAGAAGAAGAAACAGCGTTTCAGCGATTCCCGCCAACAAAGAAGGCAAGTTCATTCTTCTACTGTTTGTTTGTGTAAATATGTAACATATTTTGTAATCTGCATATTTTATGCTGTAATTTGCACACTTTTATGTAATACTTTTGATTTTATCTTCTTAAACAGCAGTGATTTGATTCAGACTGTAGAGCACATCTGTTATCGTATATTGAGAACGTCTTAAAGCTCCAGAAAAGGACAAATAAAGCATAATTAAATAATGTTAGAGTAGTCTGTATGAGCTGTGTGTTTCATTCAAAGTCTTTAACGATAACTTTGTGTGAAACAAACCACAATACATGGAATTATTTGCTTTAAATCTTTACATTATATATATATATATATATATATATATATATATATATATATATATATATATATATATATATATATATATATATATATATATATGCCCAGTATAACCAGTGTTCTTATAGTTTAGTTTTTTCAATTAAGATTTTATATTTAATTTGTTTTTCCAAATTAGTTTTCATTCATTTTCACAGTTTTTCTGTAAGTTTCAGTTGTTCATTTTAGTCCGCTGGATCTGTATGAATTTCCTAAATCATTAATAAACTAATCTTTGTGAAGTAAACATTTAAAGAGACAGTTCACCCAAAAATGAAAATTCTCTCATCATTTATTCACCCTGATGCAATCCCAAGCGTGTATGACTTTTCCTTTTTCTGCTGAACACAAATTAAGAATATTTCAGCTCTGTAGGTCCATACAATGCAAGTGAATTGTTACTAGAACTTTGAAGCTCAAAAAAGCACAAAGGCAGCATAAAAGTAATCCAAAAGTCAATTTTATTTGTAAAACGCCTTTCACAATACGCATCATTTCAAAGCAGCTTTACAGAAAGTCAGGCATTAACAGAAGATAAGACTGTAATGTCTATTATGTCAATGAATCATCATTGTGTCGAATGCAGCACTAAGATGTAAAAGCACTAGAAGAGAAACGCAGCCACGATCAGATGATAAGAGTCATTTGTAACTCTGATAAGTGCAGTCTCTGTACTGTGATGAGGCCTAAATCCTGACTGAAATTCTTCGTATATACTATTTCTCTGTAGAAATGAACATATTTGGGAGGATACTACCTTTTCTAGTATTTTTGACACAAACAGGAGATTTGAAATCAGTCTATAATTAGCCAGTTATCGTGGATCAAGTTGTGGCTTCTTAATAGGGCTGCAACTAACGACTATTTTAATAGTCGACTAGTCACCGACTATTGAAACGATTAGTCGACTAATCGAATAATTATTATTATTTTTTTTAATTTAGCATGAGATTGCTAATGAAAAATGCATATTTTATTGAACTTTGCTGCTGATAGGCCGATTCATACTAAAAGTAAATAAAAATGCCCTGTCTAAAACCAATTAGGCACAGTGCTAGGTCAGTATAGACATAAATACATAAAGAAACTCTATCATTTTTATAAAGGACAGGCACATTTGTTTTATAAGAAAAAATAAATTAAAATCAAGTAAACATTTTCTTCCTGTAAACCAGGGGCAGGCACATTGGCAGCAATAAAACAGTAAACAAAAATATTAAGTGCATTTTGTGAGATACATTCAGTCGTCAATCTGTTGCAAAAGAACTTTACAACTCGTCTCAACATTATGAAATCTAACGGTTTTAAAATAAGCTTTCAGAGTCGTCTGAATTTAAGTTGTAAACATGGACTGTGTGATACTACCTGGACACAAACCTGTCATGGTGGACAGACCGAGTTTAAAATCAACATGAGGCTCAGGCTATGTTGTTCAGTTTATTCATTATCGCCTGTTGTGGGGTGCACGTCTGCTTCTTTTGCAGAAAGGGGTCCATGGTGGCTCTCTTCTTCAGACTGCATGCATTTAATTTAAAATACTTTTGTCAGGCACAGTCGGGCATAACGTTAAATCCTTTTTTTTTCTTTTTTACCGAAAATACGCTTATAAAATGTACAATGTATATCCAAAACAAAGCGTATTAGCTTCCATGTTATTTAAATCTTACCGAGGCGAGTCAAACTCCGTTTCATTCAACTGTCCGACGTGCTTTCTCTTTAAATGTTAGGTGCATCACCGAGGTGCTGCCGTGATACGCAAGGACTGCTTTGCAAACCATGCAGGTAATCTTTTTATTCGCCGTATCCAGGCTAAAATGCTCCCAAACTTTAGATGTTTTGAGTACGGCGCAGCTGCTGCGTTGGACCCCGCCATTTCTGTATGTTATCACTCAGCAGAGAAGCTAATGCGCATGTGGGACTCTCGGCAGAGATTGTAATGAAGAGAGGTGCCTCGGTCGGAAAAAAACATGTCTGGCGACAACTTCGACAATGAAATTCATTGTCGACTATTTCTATTATCGATTTTTGTCGACAACGTCGACGAATCGTTGCAGCCCTACTTCTTAATAAGCGGTTTGATAACTGCCATTTTAAAGTTTCTTGGGACATGTCCTAAGCATAGCGAGGAGTTAATAAGATTAAGAAGAGGTTCTGAGATTACAGGAGATACCTCTTTTAAGAGCTTAGTTGGTATAGGATCTAACGAACATGTTGTGGCTTTTGATGTTTCGATAAGTTTTGTTAGCACTTCATGACCTATGACAGAGAAGGATTGAAGTTGCACATGAGGAAAATTATGAGACACTGTTTTCTGAGGTGCTATGACAGATGATTGCATAATTCCAATTTTATTTCTGATTATTTAAATTTTATCTGTAAAGAAATTCATGGAGTCATGACTCTTGTGCTGTGAGATATCTGGTTCTGTTGAGGCTTTATTCCTAACCAATTTAGCCACAGTACTGAATAAACATCTAGGATTGTTGTGGTTCTTTTCTATGAGTTTACTAAAATATGCTGACCTGGCAGCTTTTACTGCCTATCTGTATCTACAGACACTATCCTTCCATGCAGCACCAAATACTTCTAATTTTGTATTTTTTCAACATGCGCTCCCATTTTCCGAGCTGCTCTCTTGAGAGCATGAGTGTGATCATTGTACCATGGTGCAGGGCTTATTTCTTTGATTTTCTTTAATCGAAGTGGGGTGACAATGTCAAGAGTGCTAGAGAAGACTGTATTTATATTTTCTGTTATTTCATCAAGTTCTTCTGGGCTTTGGGGTTTATTGAGTGTATGAGATAGCTTCACTAATACTCTTCCAGATCTATCTTTAGTGGTCGAAAGAATAGTTCTACCTGAACGATAGCGTGGTGTAGATTGAGTGACATTAGCTGATTGCAGCATACAAGAGACGAGGTAATGATCCGAGATGTCATCGCTCTGCTGCAGAATTTCTATATTATCAACATCAACTCCATATGACAGAATTCAATCTAGCGTATGATTATGGCAATGAGTTGGTCCTGTTACATTTTGTCTGACTCCAAGAGAGTTGAGAATATCGATAAATGCTAATCCCAATGTATCATTTTCATTATCGATGTGAATGTTGAAGTCACCAACAATTAAAGCTCTATCTACAGTAACTACAAGATCTGATAAAAAATTAACAAACTCACCAAGGAAATCAGAATAAGGCCCGGGTGATCTATACGCAAGGGCAAAAGACGACAGAGATTTTTTATTTATATCTGACGGTGTCACATTAAGCATTATTAGTTCAAAAGACATTTATATCCTGTCCTCTGAGTAACACAAAAAACTTCACTGTAAATTGTAGCAACACCTCCTCCTCGACCCTTCAGACGAGGCTCATGTTTATAACAATAACCTGGAGGAGTAGATTCATTTAAACTAATATATTCATCCAGTTTAAGCCAGAATTCAGTCAAACATAGCACATCTAAACTATGATCTGTAATCATTTCATTAACAATTAGTGCTTTGGTTGAAAGAGATCTAATGTTTAGTAGCCCTATTTTTTATATGATGTGTATTTTTAATTTGTTTGTTTTGTTCAAGTTTGACCTTAATCACATTTTTTCTAAAGGATTTAGTGAGGGTTTTGTGTTTGGTAGTTCGAGGAACAGACACAGTCTCTATGAGATATCTAGGTGATACAGTCTATGTGTTGTAGTTTATGTGACATCTCAAGGCTGCTAGCAGATGTTCGGATTAACCAGTTTGTCTGCTTCTCATTATTAAGACTATGAGCCAAATTACTAGAGAGGACAGTGGCACCATCCCTGGAGGGATGAAGTCCATCTCTCTTTAGCAGATCATGTCTACCTCAAAAACTCTTCACAACTGTCTATGTATCTGATTCTATTCTCCAGACACCACTCAGACATCCAGCCATTCAGTGACACTAATCTACTGTAAACCTAGTCACCACGATGAGCAGGGAGGGGACCAGGGCTTCCCCACAATTCTTTAACATTATCTTTAGTGATCTCTGACTGGTGAAGCCGGACATCGTTAGTGCCGACATGGATAACAGTTTTAGAAAATCTATGTTTAGCATTAGCCAGCACTTGTAAATTTTATTTGATGTCAAATGCTCTGGCCCCCGAAATGCAATTAACAATAGTGGCTGGAGTCTCTATTTCCTTACAATAGAATCACCAATAACAAGGGCTCTTTCAACATGATTCTCAGTGGTTGTATCACTGGGGAGAATCGATTGGAAACCCTAACAGAAATGGGAGAGTGGTGTTTCTTTGCCGAGCAGGTATGCCACCAAGATGTCACCCAAATACCCTGCTGCAGGGGCTCTACAGCCGGAACCACATTGTGTATGTTGCTCTCTGTACTACTCGCATCCGAAACCATATCTACGAGCTTCTCTTTCTCACTGACCTCCACTAGCGTTCAGATGCGAGTCTCTAACTCATTAAACTTCTCCATTAGCCTGACTAATTCCTTACATTTATCACATGTGAATCCCTCACTGCTGACAGAGGAGGCTATTGTAAACATGTGACCTGCAATGCAGGAAGAAATAACATGAGCGGATGCCATGACTTACCGCAAATTGTATGTTGTTGGTTGTTCCTGAGAGGTGAGGGTTTGAGATTGATGTGAATCCCTCACAAAATAGTTTGTTGTTCATGATAAGCAGTGCTTTGAAATCGATGCAATAATCTGTGTACTGCAGAGGAGAAAAGAAAACGGGTGCACGCTGAAAAAAATGCATGCAGTTGTATCTCGATAAGAGAATAATACGAGGGAAAACCCGATGCACGCTTAAAAATGGCAGATGTTTAGGATTAAATGCTGAAAACAGATATATAAGCGATGCTAAAAAAAAAACTAGCAGGCTACAAACACAGACTCTAGCTAGGTGCCAGCAGCAACAGGTAAAATACATGCAGACGAAACAGTAGAAAAGAGGAAAAACGTGGTAAAATGACAAAGGATTTAACGATAAACGTTTGAGAATAAAAATAAGCAATGCTAAGCAGCCTAAGCAGGCCACAAACAAACTCTCGTGCAGCGTGCCGTCAGCAACAGGAAATCCAGTGATGTCAGCTATGGATTAATCCACATATTCAGAAGTGATATGATAGTGTGAGTGAGAAACGGATTAATATTAAAGTACTTTTTTTACACTAAATCTTGACATCAGCAGTCTCCTTGGCAATCATGATTTCAAGCTCGATTATATTTCCCAGCACCATCTAAACTGCCCTAGTAAGAGTAAACAAGCTTGAAATCATGATCGTTCCTGTAGGTGGCAAATGCAAGACACTAGCTCTACGTAGGTATATAGACATACCAGTGGGGAATGCTAAAATCTTTGTTGCATATTTAGATCAGTGTGAATGCCCCGACTGAACTGCATTTCACTGTAATCAGTTCCTGATGAAGCAGTTTTATTACTAATACAATAAGAGCGTTTATATGGGTCTGAGTATCATTAAGTCCACTGTGACTGACTTATTATTTCTCTCTCTCTGTTCATAAGGACACTTTTCTGGACAATAAAGAAATCAACAATCGGTATAGTACAAAGGGAAAGACTTTCTAAAAGGATTCTTGTGAACTTTGTTTCAGAGTCGACAGCAGATCTTTGGTGATTCTGATGATTATTCATTATTGAAAACAACATTCAGAAAGTCAAAGTAAAGTTCAGACGTTGGAGCTTTTATAAGCAGTGAAAATGGATTCACTCTCTGTGGAAGAATTTTCTTGTCCCGTGTGCTGTGAAATCTACAAGAATCCTGTTGTTCTGTCGTGTAGTCACAGTGTGTGTAAAGAGTGTCTTCAACAGTTCTGGAAAACCAAGAGAACTCAGGAGTGTCCCGTCTGCAGGAGCAGATTTTTAAGAGAAAAACCTCCTTGTAATCTGGCATTGAAGAACTTATGTGAGATGTTTGTGAAGGAGAGAAATGAGGAGGAGATCTGCAGTTTACACAGTGAGAAACTCAAACTCTTCTGTCTGGACGATAAACAGCCGGTGTGTTTAGTGTGCAGAGATTCACAAAAACACACCAATCACAAATTCAGACCCATCAGTGAAGTTTTTCGATCTTACAAGGTACAACAAACTTCTTGAGTCATATGCAAGGACAAAATAAATAGCTTTAAACAATATTTATCATACTATATATTACATACAGGAACATATTACAGTATTTTCACTTTGTTAAATTTCAGGAGGAACTCAATACAGCACTGAAATCTTTACAAAAGAAACTCAAACGCACAGAAAACATGAAAGGAGAGTGTGATAAATCAGTTGGACACATCAAGGTGAGGATACAGAATCAACAATCAAACACATTTGCTGATAAATGATGTGATGTGTGTGAATGCAGAGCTGATTGAAGTGAATTTGATGTGATTTCAGACTCAAGCTGAGCACACAGAGCGCCAGATTAAAGAGCAGTTTAAGAAGCTTCATGAGTTTCTCCGACATGAAGAAGAAGCTACAATCACTGAACTGAGAGAGGAAGAGGAGCAGAAGAGTCAGATGATGAAGAAGAAGCTTGAGGAGATGAACACACACATCTCAGCTCTTTCACACACAATCGAAGACATGGAGGAAATGATGAAAGCCAATGATCGATGTCTCATTTCTAAAGGTGACAGTCAAACTCTCATCATTGATTTCTGCTCTTATTGATCATTTGAGGAGCTCATCAAGTGTTTTTTTGTCTTTTGCAGAACTTTAATGTGACAATGGAAAGGTAAGTGTCTCCTCTCTATGGTTGTGAAGTCAAAGTCACTGCAGTACTGACTCCTGAATGTTCTTCCAGAGTCCAGATCTCACAGCCGGATCCACAGATGACTTCTGGAGCTTTCATTCATGTGCCACATTACTTGGGCAACCTGACATGAGTCTGGAAGAAGATGCGAGACATTGTCCACAAGAGTGAGTCCACAAAACATCTCTGCTCGCACACTGAGAGTGTGACATTTGAATATTTACACAAAAAAACAAAAGTGTGTACTCCATTATAAACATGACAATAATATACACTATACACACTTTTAAAGTTTGTGTTGTGATTCACTGTTAAACACTGATAATAAAACATGAGTGTGTAACTAATAACAACACTGACAATATCTGATAGTGTTTCATCAATATGACAAGTGTTCATAATTCATAATAATCTGTATATGATTCACTCTTGATGATTATATGAACATCTGTTGATTGTTTTCTCTCATCAGCTCCTGTGATTCTGGATCCAAACACTGCAAGTCCACATATGATCCTGTCTGATGATCTGACCAGTGTGAGATACAACAAGAAGAGACAAATATTACCTGATAATCCAGAGAGAATTGACTGTGATTCGTGTGTTCTGGGTTCAGAGGGCTTTAACTCAGGAACACACTGCTGGGATGTGGAGATTAAAGGCAATATAGACTGGACTCTTGGAGTAACTACAGCATCAAACCCGAGGAAGGGAGATGATTTCTTTAACACTGATGTCTGGAGTGTGGAGTATATTGAGGATGATGTGGAGGATGGTGTGTTTAAAGTCACACAGAATCTTGAGCGTGTGAGAGTTCATCTGGATTATGATGGAGGAAAAGTGTCATTCTCTGATCCTGTAACTAACACACATCTACACACATTCACACACACATTTACACACACACTCTTGCCATTTTTCAGGAGTTATGATGATGTCACTCCTCTGAGGATTTTACCAGTTAAATTCACAGTAATATCTGATCCTGCTCACTGAACATCTCACAAGTATTTAGTCATTGATGCAATCTTAGAACATTTAGATTTCCAAAGGTTAAATATGTCAATAATAACTCAACATAGTCTACAAAAACTCAACAGATAAGATTGAATGATCTCATCAGTCATATGAGTGAGTTTTCTTAACATGATTTTTGTCATTTGTAAGTTCATAGAAATCAATTAAATGTGATCATATGTTTGATATTTGCTCCACACTTCATCTTTACCAGTTTACTCTCATCTTAACTACCAGTAACTCACTGAACCTTTAATCTAACCAGCTCCGTCTCATAAAGGGGCGATTGAAGATCCAGAATACAGTGTACAATTACAGGATTTTACAATCATTTTCACAGATTTGTCCACCCGATCTCTTCATTCAGTTGTCTTTTGTAACTTGTATGTTGACAAAGCAGTTCATCTCTCTCCCAAAATGCTCCACAATCACCAAAAGATTTCCTACATGTTTTAAAATAAGTGCACTCAACTGAAGTGTCTGTTATATCTTCTCAGTGAAGTGTTAAAACTCTGTGATAAAAGAATAAATGAAAGTATATTTACATGAAATGAGCATTAAAGAGGGTTTAAACAATAACAACATTGACAGTAATCAGATGAAAATATCTGACAGTGTTTCAGCAACAATCCAAGAGTTTATTTATAATAATTCACTCATGATAATTATATTAATATCAGAACTTGTTCTTTCAGTTTCTGTGATTCTGGATCATTATTTAGATTATTTCTGATGTGCTATGAATGTATGATAAAGATTATATGTCCATTCTGAATAAAACATTAATCATTTAATTGTGTTATGTCTTGATGCACCTCTAGATGGCGCTATGAGCCAATATAAAGTGAAAATAAATAATTAAATCCTCTGTGTATGGGAGAGGAGAGAGAGACCTGAGGTAATGGCCGTTGAACCCATTTCCATGGATGTAGCAAGTGATCATGATTACTTGAACAACCCCCCCACACACACACACACTCAACTTTTGGTCCAGTTGCTATGTAACATCCCAGGATGATTTCTCTTCCCAGTCCAGCCCTGCTTTCTAGCCACACCAATGTCTCGGTCTGGGACTTGGTGCTGGTATTAAATGTGCTTACATGGTCCCCATTTGAGCCACTAGAGGTGGTAATTTTACACATACTCTCACTGAAGACTTTGCTGCTAATGGCTTTGGCATCAGTCAAACAATGTGGGCACTTTCAAGCACTTTTGTTCAAAAACTCCAGAGTTTGGACCAGGTCATGCACCCAAAGTGCTGGCAACCCCCTTTAGGGCTAAGTTTGCTACCTTACAAGCAATCTCCCCTCCTTACTTTGAGTCGAATGAGGCTAAGAGACTAAACCCTGTGAGGGCATTAAGCATGTACATTCACCAAATGAGTCCATTCAGGGTGTCAGAACAACTTTTGTTTGCTTCGGAGGGCGCACAAAGGGTTTGGCCATCTTCAAGCAAATAATGTGCCGCTGGATCGTGGATGCTATTGCGCTCACATATGATCAGCTAGGCACACAATGCCCCAGAGTATGACCTTCTCCTGGGCATGGGTGGAAGACGTGTCTCTAGAAGCCATATTTCTGGCTGCAGGTCAGGCTTCCCTTAACACCTTTACCGGGTTTTACAACCTGCATGTATCCTCTCTCTCTTCCCAGATCTTTACAGGGGAAGAAGGTTGATCACTGACCAGATGGTTTGTATTGGTGTTAGAAGCTCTGGTTTCTCCACTCCCAGAGGTGAGATTAAGAACATATGTACAATGTTAATCACTGCTCTGTCGGCTTGTGTCATTGTGAGAGAATCCATGATTCACTACCCTGATGGGGGCACAAGGAGGAAATACAAAAAAAGACCAAAAAAAGTCAGAATATATTGAATTCATATAAGGTGATGATGACTTTTGAGAATACCTCAGGAAAACATATGCATCCAATAGGGCTATCGAAGGCTATAGGAAAAATGATTGGATCTGTTAGAATGGCTAGATTCTAGCCATTCTCCTGTGAGAGCTCTTCGGCCTCTGCCACAACGCCAGGGCTCACACCCTCCTCCATCTGCTCGAGGTGAACCAAAAACAACTGATACCAGCTCTCAGTGATATGTGTTGGGTCCCCGCTATGATAACAGTAACTTTCTCAAATGTTTACAAAACAAGCGGGAACCCAGTGTGCCTGTATCAATCTCTATTGCTGTTCGATTACATCATAGAAAGTCTAAGGCCTTCAAAAGCCGTACAGCAAACCCATCTAATCTGGTGCCTATTACACGCCAAACTAAGATTGCTGTGGGGACAAAAACTGTTAAGTTAGCACTTTTAAACATCCGCTCACTTAAAAATAAATCACTTCTAGTCAATGACTTAATAAGCACATACAACCTGGATTTTATGTTTCTAAATGAAACTTGGCTAGAAGACAGCTGTAGTGCAACAGTCCTTAATGAAACATCCCCTCCTAACTTTACTTATTTGAGTGTCTGCAGAGAAGGTAGAAGAGGTGGGGGTTTAGCTGCTCTTTTTAAAGATGTCTATCAATGTAAGCAAATATCATTTGGGAATTACCCGTCTTTCGAATATCTGGGTAGTGTGTTAAAAGGTGCTCCATGCATTTTACTTATCATTATTTACAGGCCTCCAAAATACTCTCCAGCCTTCGCTGAGGACTTTAAAGAACGGTTATCAACAATTACCTCAGAGTTTGACTGTTTTGCCATTGCTGGAGACTTTAACATTCACATAGATAATGCAGAAACCAATATGACAAAAGAAATCATAACTGTTTTAAAAACTTTTGATCTGACTCAGCATGTACATGGACCCACACACAATCATGGACACACTCTAGATTTACTTATCAGTAAGGGTCTAAACATTTCATCGATTGTTATTAAGGATGTAGCACTGTCTGATCATTTCTGTGTTTTCTTTGATATATTGATCTCTCCTGCCATTGAAGCTAGATCTGTGTCTGTCAAGAAGAGATGCTTAAATGAGAACACTAGTGTACTATTTATGAAGGCTATATCTTTAACACCAAGTATATCTGCTGACTCTGTTGATATTCTCCTTGATTCTTTTAACTCAAAAGTTAAAAGTGTAATTGATGATATTGCTCCTGTGAAAGTCAGGAAGAAGAGTGGCAGACAAAAAGCACCTTGGAGAAACTCAACAGCAGTGCAAAATATGAAAAGACAATGCAGAAAAGGAGAGCATGTGGCGGAAGACAAAACTTGTAGTCCATTATAACATCTACAAAGACAGCATCCATGCTTTTAATATGGAACTAGGCAAAGCTAGACAGACTTTCTTCTCGAATATTATAAACAGCAACTTAAACAACACACGCACTCTTTTTGCGACTGTAGAGAGACTGACAAACCCCCCAAGCCAGATTCCCAGTGAAATGCTCTCAGACAGCAAGTGCAGTGAGTTTGCTTCTTTCTTCTCTGAAAAAATCAATAATATCAGAAAGGTGATCAGCACATCCATGAGTTGTGCTGGGGTCAGACAAATCAAACCACAACCTGAGAAAGTAGTTACTATGTCTGATTTCAAAGAAATTGATGGCAAAATTTTGGAAGAAACCATACAGCACCTTAAAACATCAACCTACGCCCTTGATGCACTTCCCACATCTTTTTCAAAAGTGTGTTCAACTGTTTCGAAGCAGATCTCCTAGAAGTGATAAACTCTTCACTTCTCTCTGGGAGTTTTCCAAACTCCCTGAAAACTGCAGTTGTCAAGCCCCTCTTGAAAAGAGCAATCTGGATAAGACCATATTAAGCAACTATAGACCGATCTCAAATCTTCCTTTCATAGGCAAGATCATTGAAAAAGTTGTCTTCAATCAGCTGAACAAATTCTTGAACTCAAATGGATACTTTGACAATTTTCAATCTGGTTTCCGATCGCATCACAGCACAGAGACAAGCTCATAAAGATAATAAACGATATTCGGCTTAAATACTGATACAGGCAAATTATCAGTACTGGTACTACTCGACCTCAGTGCTGCATTTGACACTGTCGATCACAACATACTTCTTGACAGGCTGGAAAACTGGGTGGGGCTTTCTGGGATGGTCCTAAAATGGTTCAGGTCATACTTAGAAGGGAGAGGTTATTATGTGAGTATAGGAGACCATAAGTCTGAGTGGACGTCCATGACATGCGGAGTCCCTCAAGGCTCAATTCTTGCGCCACTCCTGTTCAACCTGTATGCTCCCAATGAGCCAAATAATGAAAAAGAACCAAATTGCTTACCACAGCTATGCAGACGACACACTGATCTACTTAGCCCTATCACCTAACGATTACAGCCCCATTGACTCCCTGTGCCAATGCATTGATGAAGTTAACAGTTGGATGTGCCAAAACTTTCTTCAGTTAAACAAAGACAAAACTGAAGTCATTGTGTTTGGAAACAAAGATGACGTTCTCAAGGTGAATGCATACCTTGACGCTAGGGGTCAAACAACTAAAAATCAAGTCAGGAATCTTGGTGTGTCTCTAGAGTCAGATCTTAGTTTCAGTAGTCATGTCAAAGCAATAACTAAATCAGCATACTATCAACTGAAAAATATTGCAAGAATTAGATGCTTTGTTTCCAGTCAAGACCTAGAGAAACTTGTGCATGCTTTCATCACCAGCAGGGTGGATTACTGTAATGGACTCCTCACTGGCCTTCCCAAAAAGACCATAAGACAGTTGCAGCTCATACAGAACGCTGCTGCCAGGATTCTGAGCAGAACCAGAAAATATGAACACATCACACCAGTCCTCAGGTCTTTACACTGGCTCCCAGTTACATTTAGGATTGATTTTAAAGTATTATTACTGGTATATAAATCACTCAATGGGCTAGGACCTCAATATATTGCAGATATGCTCACTGAATATAAACCCAACAGATCACTCAGATCATTAGGATCACATCAGCTAGAAATACCAAGGGTTCACTCTAAGCAAGGAGAGTCTGCTTTTAGCTATTATGCCAGCCGCAGCTGGAACCAGCTTCCAGAAGAGATCAGATGTGCTCCTACAGTAGTCACATTCAAATCCAGACTCAAAACACATCAGCTGTGCATTTACTGAATGAGCACTGTGCCACTGTGTGTCCGACTGTTTGTACTGTATTTTATTTTATTTTATTCTAAACTGTTTCAATTATTCTTATTTTTTTATTCTTATTTTAATCTCTTCTATGTAAAGCACTTTGAATTACCATTGTGTATGAAATGTGCTATATAAATAAACTTGCCTTGCCTTGCCTTGCCTAGATGTCTGGGACAAAGGAGATCGTTCTGGTGATCGTTCATGATGTTGCTCGAAGAAACATGCTTTTTAAGATTAAAGAGTTGAAGGAGAAAAGCTCTCAATGCGATAGGTTGGGGTATCTAGGGTGGAAAGGGGAGTAATTACTGGAATTCCAACATATTCAAACTAATGAAATTAAGGAGAATCTAAAAGGAGGTAAAATAGTGAATGTAAGAAGACTGTTTAAAAACAATGTGGGACAGCGGCAAGAGAGCTTGAGTATGTTGTTGGCAATTGAAGGAAGAATTTTGGATAAAGTGCAAATGGGATATATCAGTTACCCAGTTAGAGAATATGTGCCTAGACCTTTGAGATGCTTCAAATGTCAGCATGTTGGACATGTGGCAGCAGTCTGCAAGGGAAAATTGAGATGTGTTAAATGCAGAGGGGAGCATGAGTATGATAAGTGTCCTGAAATGGATATTTTATAATGTTGTGATTGTGGAGGTTCTCACAGTGCAGCATATGGAGGGTGTGAGATGCAAATAGAAGCTAGAGAAGTTAAAGGATATAAAGTGACTTATGTGGATGCACTAAAGGCCTGTGGGAATAGGGAAAGCAGAGAAAATGAGATGGTATATAAGAATAAACCATTAGAACATTGTGATCACCAATGTTCACTAAAAGAGAATTCATTGGTAATGACAAAAGAGAACTTTTTGGCATTTATTGTCAAGGTTATTAATTTTACAGCAAAGCTCTCAAGCAGATCATTGAAGATTAAAACGATTTTGAAAGCTTCAATGTTGGAATTTCAGCCAACATGATTCATGATATTCTTACTCGATCAACTTTGCATGAAACCTCTCAGTTTTCTGACTAGCTTGATGGTATTTAGTGTGTTGCAATGGAATGCAAGAAGTCCGATAGTGATGCTGTGTGGAAGAGAGGCCGAAACATTTCTCATGGGAATTGAAGTCATTAAAAAGTAGGAACAATGGTCAATAGATTGGAGATTTAAAATGTCAACAAGCAAATCATGTTGTATGTGCTATACTCAGAAAATAGACATTCCCAATAATTTAGAATTATTACTAAATGGAAAATCAATAGAACGTGTGAAAGTAAGTTTCTAGGTATGTGGTTTGATAGCCGTTATACGTGGAAGAATCATACAGATGAAATGGACAAGAAATGTCTGACAATTTGAGCAATAGCAGCAAAGAATGGGGAGCAGAAAGAACATCATCATTGAAGATATATCAAGCCATGAAAAGGTCTGTGCTTGATTATGGATGCATGATTTATGGTGCTGCTTCAATAACCTTAAATTAATTCAATAAAATACAGCGCAGAGCTCTCAGAATATGTCTTGGAGCAGTTAAGTCGACAGCGGTTAATACTTTGCTATTTGAGGCAAATGAGAGACCAATGAATTTACCCACAATATAATTGTCATTGGTATATTGGGCAACCTTGAAGAGTCAAGCTGGAAGCCATATTGCTTCTGATGTTTTAAATAAGTGTTGGGAGTATATAAATAAATAAGGAAGGGGTTTTGGGTGGATTGTAAACAGAATGTTTAATGCGTCACCTTTATGGAGTGCAGGTCCATCATGGATGTTCCCTGACGTAGAAACAGATTTGAAGATGCCAGATAAAAGAAGAGAATGTGAAAATTAAGGACAAATTAAACATAATGTAAATAAGCATATCAAGGAAAGATTTTATACAAGAACTCAAATATATACGGATGGTTCAAGAGACACAAATCTAGGGATTACAGGAGTGGGAGTATATATTCCAGATCTTGATATAACTATATCATAGAGACTAACATCAGAGTTGTCCATATATGCTGTAGAAATGGTTGCTATTATTATTATAGGATTAATGTGGGTAGAGGAGATAAGACCAGACAGAGTGCTGGTGTCTTCTGATTCTGCATCTGTTTTAAAACACTTTCTACCCAACAGTCATCATGGAAAGATCTTATGAATTCAATATTTATGTTGCTGTGGCATATATAGAGGAAAGGAGTGGAAGTAGGATGCATGTAGAGATATCTGGTAATGAAGTGGCAGATGAGCAGCTAAAAATGCTTTAAAAAGGAAAGAAGAGGATGTTGACGTTCCTTTGGGTAAAGGTGATATTAAATCCATTATAAGGAGAAATATTGTTAAAGAATGGCAAGAGGTTTGGGATAATAACTGTAAGGGTAGACATTTATATAAGATTCATTAAAATGGTAGATATTAAAATTAACATTTGTGGAAGAAATAGAAAAGAAGAGGTTATATAAGTAGGTTAAGACTTGGACATTCAGGCTTGAATTCATCACTGTATATAATACATGAAATACATGTACATGAAAATGGTTTATGTGAGTATTGTGGAGGAAAAGAAACAGTTGAGCATGTAATATTTGAATGTAGTAGACATGAAGAGGAGAGAAGAGAGTTAATATTATATTTAAATAATTTGTATTTTGGATTTGTATTGTGTTGGGAGTACAATAGGGATCAAGTAGGGTACAGGTCTTTGATGCAGTACACAAATAGAACAGGTTTGAATAAAACAATTTAATATACATTAGATTAATGATGCTATTCCACACTTTTAGGATCATGAGGGGTTCTGTGTGGAGGATGGAGGAGCTGAACAAACAGCGTCACCTGAATCACGGGGTCTTGATTAAACTAGAGTGGGACAAAACTATGGGATCAAAATCCCGTCAAATGTATTGCAGTCATGGATCCAAAAATAATAAGCATGAATAAAAATAATAAGCATGAATAAAAATAATAAGCTCTAATAAAAAAAATGAATAAGCGCAAAAATAAATAAAAAGCGCAGATCATCCACACAGGTCTCAGATGCGGAGGCAACTGATATTCGTCCTCCGTCACCCAGATTGAGTCACTGCGCCACCACGAGGATTTAGAGCGCATTGGGAATTTGGCATTAAAAAGGGAGCTCAGATAAAAAAAAAATGAATCAAAAGTATATAAACACATTTAAAATATGCTGCAAAAAAATGCAATTAAATTAAAGCAAAGTCATCAGCATTTCAAACAAAATCATGTTTCTTTGGGTATATTAGTGTTTTTTGTACTCTGAATATTTTGCTCATATTTTAATTTATTTGTACGCTTACGCTGTATTTTTCTTTGCTTTTGTTTCCATGTTCTGCTCTTGATTTTCCAAAACTTGTGAGTACTTTCATGTAAATCAGGGGCGTTTTACGTCCCTATTGGTCCACTAGCTCTTGATCGACAGCTCCTCCTCTAGCCAATCATCGGAGAGGAGAGTGACGTCACTCCCGTCGCGACTCCGACGACTGCAGCTCAATATTATATTATTTGTGCTTGATAGATTCGCGGCTTGTGTCTGTTTTGAGGATTTTCTGCATCTCTAGGACACGATGTTTGTCCGAGTAGGTCATTATCATCGTCCGTTAACACATGTATCGAGTCAGATGAATTTAGTTAACAGAGTCTTTAGTTTAGCAATTATTTAAAACTTCTTTGTTTGTAGGTTATTGGCTGAATATATAAAACTAACAAGGCTGTGTTGTTGTGGATGTTTGATGCATGTTTATTTTTAAGGGAGTGTTTATGATAGTTGGGAGAGAATGAAAACGAAAGAATGGAAAGAGGGTTCTTTGTGCCTGCAGCATCAAAGAACCCTCTTTGAGCAGCCCTCAGCTCTGTCACCAGGCAGTTCAGTGTGATTTTGACATCAGACCTGCAAACAATGTACCTGAAACTGCTACCCCAGAGTTCTGTCCAGTGGGGGTAGTACAATCTGTCATGACAGCAAGTGCTGCTCCGTTCTTTGGGTGGACTGCAGAGGAACTATTTTCTGCCCAGGCAACTGACACCGATTTTGCCCCCATCAGAAGGTGGCTAGAGGAAAGTGTGGAACGACCCTCCTGGGACAATGTGTTGCCCTATGGACTGGCAACTAAAGCTTACTGGAGCCAGTGGAAGAGACTGTACCTAAAGGATGGCATTCTGGTACGGCGCTTCTATCTAATGGAGGGTCCTGAGTTTTACCCACAAATCCTCTTGCCACAAGTGTTCCGTCAGGATTTCATGCATCAAATGCACGATGGGCCAGTGGGTGGACACTTCGGGGTGGAGCGGACACAAAAGGAGGTAGATCCTTTTCATATTTGGCACCTAAACTATGGAATAGTCTCCCAAACACTGTTCGAGATGCAGACACACACTCTCAGTTTAAGTCTAGACTAAAGACTCATCTATTTAGCCAGGCATACACCTAATTTATCCCACAATTAGGCTGCTTTAGTTGGGTCTGCCGGAACTAGAAACATTGAGCATGATCTCAAACTCTGCAATAAATTCAATGGCATCTACGCTTACATCTTTTTATTTGTTTCCCTGTCTCAACCTCGGGACTCCTATCCTGAGGTCACCAGAACCGGCTAGATCCAGCTCCATTCCTGCTTCATGTTGGACTCCACTGCTACATGTCGCTGAATGATGATGACTAAATGCAGCCGGTGCCAAACATCACTTCAATCTATTATGACAGACTTTAGAGGATGAAATGATGCCAACTCCAACCTGCATCACCTCGGTCTATTGATGGACTACGATCGTGAAATGGAATGCTTAGACTAACTATTGCCAACAAAAGCCTTCGTCGGCCAATTAACAAGGACAATTGCATCTATGTGAACTTCTGCAATTAATCTAGATGGACTTCAAAGCCTGTGGTCATTAATCTTACAGTTCAAACACAATCGATTTTTAATCACTGACCCTTAACACTTAGTTTAATAATTTTAAAACATAATTTTACCTATACATAATTAATATTTACATTACATTCATAATGTTAGCCAGAGGGGAACTGGCCCCCACAGTGAGTCTGGTTTCTCCCAAGGTTATTTTTCTCCATTAATCTACATCTTATGGAGTTTTGTGTTCCTTGCCACAGTCGCCTACGGCTTGCTCACTGGGGTTATTAACTCTTTCCCTGCCAGCGTTTAAAAAAAAAAAAAAAGTTGGCAGCCACCGCCAGGGTTTTTGACGATTTTCGCTAAACTTGAATGGCCCGCAGAATATTTTCTTCCATGAATATATGAAGATGCTATATATCACAATAAAGATCTGAGCCTCTGCTTTTAGGCAAAAAAAAAAAGATTTTATTTTATCTTCATTTGTTATTTTTATTGCCATTTGAACAGAGGTAGGTTTTGTCAAAAACAACATTTCGGACAAAAAGCTGAGAAAAAGGCATTTCTATCTACATTTTGAGCTACATTCTCACTACTCCACTTCACATTTAAGACGATCGCAGTCTGTTTCTTTGATCAAAGAGTTGCGTACTCTTTCAAAACATGTGTGCGGGTCTTCCTTCCACCTAAAACACGGATACCCGGAAAATTCGATGTTTGGCGGAATTATTGTGGCGGGGAAGCTTTTTTTCATAAAACCCGGAAAATTCCGTGTTTGGCAGGGAAAGAGTTAATATAATTACCATTTAATTATTTTTAAACTATTAAAAATCTAATTTTGTCTAAATTACACAATGATGATTAATCGACTTTATGGACGTTGCAGTTTTTGTCATCTGTTAATGCTGATGTTTTGTGAAGCTGCTTTGAAACGATGTGTGTTGTGAAAGGCGCTATACAAATAAAATTGACTTGACTTGACTTGACAATGTCTCGGCTGCAAACCAGGTATTACTGGTACCAGATGCGAGCTGATGTTACACTTTGGTGTCGTACGTGCACCAGCTGTGCTGCATAGGCCCGACCCACAAAGAGGCCTCAAGCGCCTATGGGCACTGTACGAGTGGGGGTTCCTATGGAAAGGATCGCTGTTGATTTGATGGGTCCCATGAATGAAACTGAACGTTTCAATCGTTACATTCTGGTGCTGCAGGACTATTTCACCAAGTGGGTGGAAGCCTACCCCCTGCCCAATGACCGAGCTGTCACCGTTGCAGAGATTATAGTTGCTGAATGGGTGTGTCGCTACGGAGCACCGTCGACACTACATAGCGACCAAGGCTCTAACTTTGAATCGGAGGTCTTCCAAACAATGTGTGACCTACTGGGAATTGAAAAGACCCGAACGACCCCTTTCCGACCTCAGTCTGATGGGCAAGTCGAGCGATTTAATGCCACCATCCTAGCCACCACTTCGGAACGTTGTCACTGGGAATGGGATATCATGGTTCCCTTTGCTGTGATGGCTTACCGAGCTACCAAACATAGCTCCACCGGCTTCACTCCTAATATGATGCTCTTTGGCGGGAGTTGACGGAGCCCATTGACCTAGTAGCAGGAATGCCCCCAGCAATACCTCAGTTCAAACTCCCCACAATACATTGCTGAGACAAGAGAAAGGCTGGAGTTGGCACATCAAATTGCCAGAGATGCTTTGGGTCGATCTGTTGAGCGTGCCAAAAAGCAATACGACAAGAGAGTTGCTAGGACACGCTATAAAGTTGGTGATGCTGTGTGGTATCTCATAAAAGGGACTAAACGGGTGAAAAATAAGATCAGGAAGTTCCTTCCTGCTTATGAGGGTCCTTACTTTATCCTAGGACACCTGGATGATTTGGTGTAACGAATTCAGAAAAGCCGTACCATTCCCGGCAACCTCTGGAGAACAGCTGGGTGTTTAAAGGCTCAGAAGCCTGGCAGCCCCAGGAGGTCCCTATTCCCAGTCTTGGAGCAGAGTTCAGTGATCTTGACCTGGACCTCACTCGCCTCTTCACGGAAGAACCTGTAAATGTCAACGGCATGGACAACGTGCCTGTACTTGATGAAGCATATTGTGTGCCAATGGCAGAACAGGAGAATAAAGATGTTCAGTGCAGTGAAGGTAGCATGGTGCGACAGAGTCAAACAGGGACTGTTAACGGCCAAATAGGGGGTAGGCCGCAACGAGTGAGAAGACCACCAAAGTGGTTTGGTGACTGGACTAATTGATGCTTAATTGTTGAAAAAAAAAAAATTCTGAAACATGCTGTCTGTTAATGTTGTTTATTTTCTGTGCATACCCGGGTGGATTGTAACTGTTTTGTTGTGTTGAAATAAGGAAAAAAAGCTATGGCTGTGTTAACTAAGAGTAAACTATTTTTTTTTGTGTGTGTGTGGATGTAATGCAATGGCTTCTGCTAATTTCTTCTTTCGGCAGGAGAATTTGAAGAGGAAATTCCATTGTCTTACTGAACTCGAACCGTATTTGAACTGGATTACTGTTGCTTTCATAATGGACTGTGCATAGTGAACTCTTAAGCCCCCTGCACCGTGCTACCCCTCCGTGCAGCCTTATGGACTGTGTACTCCATCGTGTGGGGTTAGATAACATGGGCCAATGTCTCTATTGAGTGGAGTTTGCAAAAATGGACTGTATGCTCCGTCAAATGGAGTTTGGACTAAAAAAAAAAAAAAACAGGAGACAGTATGTTGAATGTATTTCTGCCTGTTATTTGCACTGTGAAATTATGTTGATGCATTTCATGTTTATATTAAGGGGTGCTGGATTGGTGTTAAAGTTAATCACCATCCAGAGTGGGGAGTAGTGTTGTGGGACAAGGGTGGAGGGAGAACTATTACTTTAAGATTGTAAGAATGTGGTTTTGTAGTTCTAACGGAGTGTTTTATGGGTAGTGAAGTCCGGGAAGAAGCGTGGTCAGTAGTGTTGCTCTGTAAAAAAATATGGGAGAGCCATAGAGTTGTTCTGTTACATTCTCTTGAACCACCCGGGAATTTATGTTCACTGCAATACAGCAGATTTATTGTATGGATATGTGCTGAAGAAATAAAAGCGGCATGTTTGGGATAATCCGTTCCAACTCATCATTTATACGAACATGAACTAAACGAACTGTTACACACAGCTGCTGAGAGCGCCGCTGGGACAAAAGGTAACAGCATTCCCTTCAAAATCACAACTAATCCACTGCGGCTCAGATGTCGGGAGTAAATAAAGACTGCTGTTCATCCTTACATCCAACAACATCAGGAGACATTCATGTCCTCAGCTGCATCGAAACAATGGCGGACTGTGTGCAACTCGTTCAGGGCGGGTCTAAGCTAAAACGGCAGTGTCCGTCAATAGCCGTGGGCGGGGCCTATACGATGTGACGTCACGTTGTACAGAATCTGCGAATGGTTTGTTCTGAAACCGTGTTTATGATTAATGGGGATAAAAAAAGGACTGGGTGGATTTTTATCATTATAGGGTGGTTTTGTACACGCTGCCAACACAGATCTATGTTCAAACACCATGTAAAAGTGCATTTTGCATAATAGATGCCCTTGATATAATGATATATATAACAATGATAAGGTCTGTATTCGATTATGGAAGGTTGGCATGTAGGACAGCAGCAAAATCACATTTAGTTAAGCGGGACAGGATTCAAGCACAGGCATTGAGATCTCACTGAGGAGCAAATGCATCAACACCAGTTTATCACTACTGGCCGAAGGAGGTGAAATGCCTCTTTATATCAGAAGACCGCAACTTATGGCAGTGTACTGGACAAACCTTAAAAGTCAGGATGTGTGGCAGCCAACGCTGGCGATTTTAGAGACATGTTAGAAAGGTGGATGAATGAATGTAATAATTTTGGGTGGATAATTGAAGGGATGATAAATGAAATGGGTCTAAATACATACAAGTGTGCAGCAAGAGTGATGCTGCCACCAGATCCTTTAGTGGATTCAACATTATTGGAGGAGAGACAAGAAGAGGGTAAAGATGAATGTCTTATATATTTGGCTAAAATATGGAAATAATATTCATATATTCACAGATGCTTCAAAAAATCAAAATGGAGCAAAAGTAGGAGTTGCAGTTACTATTCCTAAATTAAAGGTCTCAGATAAGAAAAGCCAGTGGAGAGGGTGTCTGAGTTTAAGGATTTAGGACTATGGCTAGATGATAAACACACATGGAAAGTGCATATTAAACATGTAGAAACAAAATGCTAAATAATAATAATAAAATGACTAAGAGCAGTGGCTGGATATGATTGGAGGGGCTGATAAGCAGTCATTAATTGATATATACAGAGCAATTATGAGTTCAACAATTGATTATGGATGTATAGTCTATGGAGCAGCAGGTAAAACAATACTATTAAATATAGACAGATTACAGTTTAGTGCTCTACTGCTCTGTATTGGAGCCATAAAGTCAACCCCATTAATGCTGTTCTAACAGCAGAGGGTGAAATATCATTGGAGCTCTGGATTAGGAAGAACTGTTGGGAATATGGCAAATTTAAGAGAAGTGGATTTAGATGGATATCGATAGGAAGAGCTGGTGAATATGGAGACTATAGAGTTCAATAGGACATCCCCAATTAGTAATATTCCACCATGGCTTTATCCAGCGACTGAAATAGATATTAATATATTAGAGAAGAAGAGTGAATGGCAAACGAATGAAGTGGGTAACAAAGTATGTTTATATGTAAGAAATAAGTATTTCATGAGGGCCTGAAAGGAAATGAGGGTGCTGATTTGCTTGCACAAAAAAAGCTTTTGTTAGCGATCCGCCGAAAAACGAAGAGAAGAAGAAGACATGGTGATACACACTCTGTACAGCAGGTGGCGGTATGCGCCTTTAAACGTTGTTTGCGGCCCGCCAAAAACAAAACAGAGAAGAAGAAACGCGTTTCAGCGAGTCCCGCCAACAAAGAAGGCAAGTTCATTCTTCTACTGTTTGTTTGTGTAAATATGTAACATATTTTGTAATCTGCATATTTTATGCTGTAATTTGCACACTTTTATGTAATACTTTTGATTTTATCTTCTTAAACATCAGTGATTTGATTCAGACAGACTGTAGAGCACATCTGTTATCGTATATTGAGAACGTCTTTAAAGCTCCAGAAAAGGACAAATAAAGCATAATTAAATAATGTTAGAGTAGTCTGTATGAGCTGTGTGTTTCATTCAAAGTCTTTAACGATAACTTTGTGTGAAACAAACCACAATACATGGAATTATTTGCTTTAAATCTTTACATTAAATATATATATATACATGCCCAGTATAACCAGTGTTCTTATAGTTTTGTTTTTTCAATTAAGATTTTATATTTAATTTGTTTTTCCAAATTAGTTTTCATTCATTTTCACAGTTTTCAGTTGTTCATTTTAGTCCGCTGGATCTGTATGAATTTCCTAAATCATTATTAAACTAATCTTTGTGAAGTAAACATTTAAAGAGACAGTTCACCCAAAAATGAAAATTCTCTCATCATTTATTCACCCTGATGCAATCCCAAACGTGTATGACTTTCCCTTTTTCTGCTGAACACAAATTAAGAATATTTCAGCTCTGTAGGTCCATACAATGCAAGTGAATTGTTACTAGAACTTTGAAGCTCAAAAAAGCACAAAGGATGCATAAAAGTAATCCAAAAGTCAATTTTATTTGTAAAACGCCTTTCACAACATGCATCATTTCAAAGCAGCTTTACAGAAAGTCAGGCTTTAACAGAAGATAAGACTGTAATGTCTATTATGTCAATGAATCATCATTGTGTCGAATGCAGCACTAAGATGTAAAAGCACTAGAAGAGAAATGCAGCCGCGATCAGATGATAAGAGTCATGTGTAACTCTGATAAGTGCAGTCTCTGTACTGTGATGAGGCCTAAATCTTGACTGAAATTCTTCGTATATACTATTTCTCTGTAGAAATGAACATATTTGGGAGGATACTACCTTTTCTAGTATTTTTGACACAAACAGGAGATTTGAAATCAGTCTATAATTAGCCAGTTATCGTGGATCAAGTTGTGGCTTCTTAATAAGCGGTTTGATAACTGCCATTTTAAAGTTTCTTGGGACATGTCCTAAGCATAGTGAGAAGTTAATAATATTAAGAAGAGGTTCTGAGATTACAGGAGATACCTCTTTTAAGAGCTTAGTTGGTATAGGATCTAACAAACATGTTGTGGCTTTTGATGTTTCGATAAGTTTTGTTAGCACTTCATGACCTATGACAGAGAAAGATTGAAGTTGCACGTGAGGAAAATTATGAGACACTGTTTTCTGAGGTGCTATGACAGATGATTGCATAATTCCAATTTTATTTCTGATTATTTCAATTTTATCTGTAAAGAAATTCATGAAGTCATTACTCTTGTGCTGCGAGATATCTGGTTCTGTTGAGGCTTTATTCCAAACCAATTTATCCACAGTACTGAATAAACATCTAGGATTGTTGTGGTTATTTCTATGAGTTTGCTAAATTATGCTGACCTGGCAGCTTTTACTGCCTATCTGTAGCTACAGACACTATCCTTCCATGCAGCACCAAATACTTCTAATTTTGTATTTTTTCAACATGCGCTCCATTTTCCGAGCTGCTCTCTTGAGAGCATGAGTGTGATCATTGTACCATGGTGCAGGGCTTATTTCTTTGATTTTCTTTAATCGAAGTGGGGTGACAATGTCAAGAGGGCTAGAGAAGACTGTATTTATATTTTCTGTTATTTCATCAAGTTCTTTTGGGCTTTGGGGTTTATTGAGTGTATAAGATAGCTTCACTAATATTCTTCCAGATCTATCTTTACTGGTCGAAAGAATAGATCAACCTGAACGATAGCGTGGTGTAGATTGAGTGACATTAGCTGATTGCATCATACAAGAGACGAGGTAATGATCTTAGATGTCATCGCTCTCATGGCAGAATTTCTATATTATCAACATCAAATCCATATGAAAGAATTCAATCTAGCGTATGATTATTGCGATGAGTTGGTCCTGTTACATTTTGTCTGACTCCAAGAGAGTTGAGAATATCGATAAATGCTAATCCCAATGTATCATTTTCATTATCGATGTGAATGTTGAAGTCACCAACAATTAAAGCTCTATCTACAGTAACTACAAGATATGATAAAAAATTAACAAACTCACCAAAGAAATCAGAATAAGGCCTGGGTGATCTACTGTATACGCAAGGGCAAAAGGCGACAGAGATTTTTTATTTATATCTGACGGTGTCACATTAAGCATTATTAGTTCAAAAGACATTTATATCCTGTCCTCTGTGTAACACCAAAAACTTCACTGTAAATTGTAACAACACCTCCTTGACCCTTCAGATGAGGCTCATGTTTACAACGATAACCTGGAGGAGTAGATTAATTTAAACTAATATATTCATCCAGTTTAAGCCAGAATTCAGTCAAATATAGCACATCTAAACTATGATCTGTAATCATTTCATTAACAATTAGTGCTTTGGTTGAAAGAGATCTAATGTTTAGTAGCCCTTTTTTTTTATATGATGTGTATTTTTAATTTGTTTGTTTTGTTCAAGTTTGACCTTAATCACATTTTTTCTAAATGATTTAGTGAGGGTTTTGTGTTTGGTAGTTCGAGGAACAGACACAGTCTCTATGAGATATCTAGGTGATACAGTCTCTATGTGTTGTAGTTTATGTGACATCTCAAGGCTGCTAGCAGATGTTCGGATTAACCAGTTTGTCTGTTTCTCATTATTAAGACTATGAGCCAAATTACTAGAGAGGACAGTGGCACCATCCGTGGAGGGATGAAGTCCATCTCTCTTTAGCAGATCAGGTCTACCTCAAAAACTCTTCACAACTGTCTATGTTTCCGATTCTATTCTCCAGACACCACTCAGACATCCAGCCATTTAGTGACACTAATCTACTGTAAACCTAGTCACCACGATGAGCAGGGAGGGGACCAGAGCTTCCCCACAATTCTTTAACATTATCTTTAGTGATCTCTGACTGGTGAAGCCGGACATCGTTAGTGCCGACATGGATAACAGTTTTAGAAAATCTACGTTTAGCATTAGCCAGCACTTGTAAATTTGATTTGATGTCAAATGCTCTGGCCCCCGAAATGCAATTAACAATAGTGGCTGGAGTCTCTATTTCCACGTTCCTTACAATACATTTACATTACATTTATGCATTTGGCAGACGCTTTTATCCAAAGCGACTTGCAGTGCAATTATTACAGGGACAATCCCCCAGGAGCAACCTGGAGTTAAGTGTCTTGCTCAAGGACACAATGGTGGTGGCTGTGGGGCTTGAACCTGTGACCTTCTGATTAACAGCCCTGTGCTTTAGCCACTACGCCACCACCACTCCAGACACTATCCAGACAATAGAATCACCAATAACAAGGGCTCTTTCAACATGATTCTCAGTGGTTGTATCACTGAGTGGGGAGAATCGATTGGAAACCCTAACAGAAATGGGAGAGTGGTGTTTCTTTGTCGGCTAGTATGCCGCCAAGATGTCACCCAAATACCCTGCTGCAGGGGCTCTACAGCCGGAACCACATTGTGTATGTTGCTCTCTGTACTACTCACATCCGAAACAGTATCTACGAGCTTTTCTTTCTCACTGACCTCCACTAGCGTTCAGATGCGAGTCTCTAACTCATTAAACTTCTCCATTAGCCTGACTAATTCCTCACATTTATCACATGTGAATCCCTCACTGCTGACAGAGGAGGCTATTGTAAACATGTGACCTGCAATGCAGGAAGAAATAACATGAGCGGATGCCATGACTTACCGCAAATTGTATGTTGTTGGTTGTTCCTGAGAGGTGAGGGTTTGAGATTGATGTGAATCCCTCACAAAATAGTTTGTTGTTCATGATAAGCAGTGCTTTGAAATCGATGCAATAATCTGTGTACTGCAGAGGAGAAAAGAAAACGGGTGCACGCTGAAAAAATGCACGCAGTTGTATCGCGATAAGAGAATAATACGAGGGAAAACCCGATGCACACTTAAAAATGGCAGGTGTTTAGGATTAAATGCTGAAAACAGATGCTAAAAAAAAAAAACTAGCAGGCTACAAACACAGACTCTAGCTAGGTGCCAGCAGCAACAGGTAAAATACATGCAGATGAAACAGTAGAAAAGAGGAAAAACGTGATAAAATGACAAAGGATGTAACGATAAACCTTTGAGAATAAAAATAAGCAATGCTAAGCAGCCTAAGCAGGCCACAAACAAACTCTCGTGCAGCGTGCCATCAGCAACAGGAAATCCAGTGATGTCAGCTGTGGATTAATCCACATATTCAGAAGTGATATGATAGTGTGAGTGAGAAACAGCTCAATATTAAAGTCCTTTTTTTTTTTTTTTTTTACACTAAATCTTGACATCAGCAGTCTCCTTGGCAGTCTCCTTGATCCTTGGCAATCATGATTTCAAGCTCGATTATATTTCCCAGCGCCATCTAAACTCCCCTAGTAAGAGTAAACAAGCTTGAAATCATGATCGTTCCTGTAGGTGGCAAATGCAAGACACCAGCTCTACGTAGGTATGTAGACATACCAGTGGGGAATGCTAAAATCTTTGTTGCATATTTAGATGGAGGATCTGATCATCACAGGTCAGTGTGAATGCCCCGCCTGAACTGCATTTCACTGTAATCAGTTCCTGATGAAGCAGTTTTATTACTAATACAATAAGAGTGTTTATATGGGTCAGAGTATCATTAAGTCCAAAGGTTTTTTAGAAAATCCAACCTGACATAACTGTGACTGACTTATTGTTTCTCTCTCTCTGTTCATAAGGACACTTTTCTGGACAATAAAGAAATCAACAATCGGTGTAGTACAAAGGGAAAGACTTTCTAAATGATTTTTGTGAACTTTGTTTCAGAGTCGACAGCAGATCTTTGCTGATTCTGATGATTATTCATTATTGAAAGCAACATTCAGAGATTGAAAGTAAAGTTCAGATCATTGGAGCTTTTAAGCAGTGAAAATGGATTCGCTCTCTGTGGGAGAATTTTCTTGTCCCGTGTGCTTTGAAATCTACAAGAATCCTGTTCTTCTGTCGTGTAGTCACAGTGTGTGTAAAGAGTGTCTTCAACAGTTCTGGAAAACCAAGAGAACTCAGGAGTGTCCCGTCTGCAGGAGCAGATTTTTAAGAGAAAAACCTCCTTGTAATCTGGCATTGAAGAACTTATGTGAGATGTTTGTGAAGGAGAGAAATGAGAAGGAGAGAAATGAGAAGGAGATCTGCAGTTTACACAGAGAGAAACTCAAACTCTTCTGTCTGGACGATAAACAGCCGGTGTGTTTAGTGTGCAGAGATTCACAAAAACACACCAATCACAAATTCAGACCCATCAGTGAAGTTTTTCGATCTTACAAGGTACAACAAACTTCTTGATTCATATGCAAGAACAAAATAAATTGCTTTAAACAATATTTATCATACTATATATTACATACAGGAACAAATTACAGTATTTTAATTTTGTTAAATTTCAGGAGGAACTCAATACAGCACTGAAGTCTTTACAAGAGAAACTCAAACACACAGAAAACATGAAAGGAGAGTTTGATAAATCAGTTGGACACATCAAGGTGAGGATACAGAATCAACAATCAAACACATTTGCTGATAAATGATGTGATGTGTGTGAATGCAGAGCTGATTGAAGTGAATTTGATGTGATTTCAGACTCAAGCTGAGCACACAGAGCGTCAGATTAAAGAGCAGTTTAAGAAGCTTCATGAGTTTCTCCGACATGAAGAAGAAGCTACAATCACTGAACTGAGAGAGGAAGAGGAGCAGAAGAGTCAGATGATGAAGAAGAAGCTTGAGGAGATGAACACACACATCTCAGCTCTTTCACACACAATCAAAGACATGGAGGAAATGATGAAAGCCAATGACGATGTCTCATTTCTAAAGGTGACAGTCAAACTCTCATCATTGATTTCTGCTCTTATTGATCATTTGAGGAGCTCATCAAGTGTTTTTTTGTCTTTTGCAGAACTTTAATGTGACAATGGAAAGGTAAGTGTCTCCTCTCTATGGTTGTGAAGTCAAAGTCACTGCAGTACTGACTCCTGAATGTTCTTCCAGAGTCCAGATCTCACAGCCGGATCCACAGATGACTTCTGGAGCTTTCATTCATGTGCCACATTACTTGGGCAACCTGACATTCAGAGTCTGGAAGAAGATGCGAGACATTGTCCACAAGAGTGAGTCCACAAAACATCTCTGCTCGCACACTGAGAGTGTGACATTTGAATATTTACACAAAACTGATCTGAAAAAACTAAAGTGTGTACTCCATTATAAACATGACAATAATATACACTATACACACTTTTAATGTTTGTGTTGTGATTCACTGTTAAACACTGATAATAAAACATGAGTGTGTAACTAATAACAACACTGACAATATCTGATAGTGTTTCATCAATATGACAAGTGTTCATAATTCATAATAATCTGTATATGATTCACTCTTGATGATTATATGAACATCTGTTGATTGTTTTCTCTCATCAGCTCCTGTGATTCTGGATCCAAACACTGCAAATCCACATATGATCCTGTCTGATGATCTGACCAGTGTTAGATTCAATTATATCAGACAAATATTACCTGATAATCCAGAGAGATTTGACTATTATCTGTGTGTTCTGGGTTCAGAGGGGTTTAACTCAGGAACACACTGCTGGGATGTGGAGGTTAAACACAATATAGACTGGACTCTTGGAGTAACTACAGCATCAAACCAGAGGAAGGGAGGATTTTTCTTTAAAACTGATGTCTGGAGTGTGGGGTATATTGAGGATGATGAGGATGATTTGGAGGATGGTGTGTTTAATGTCACACAGAAACTTGAGCGTGTGAGAGTTCATCTGGATTATGTCGGAGGAAAAGTGTCATTCTCTGATCCTGTAACTAACACACATCTACACACATTCACACACACATTTACACACACACTCTTGCCATTCTTCAGGAGTTATGATGTCACTTCCCCTCTTAGGATTTTACCAGTTAAATTCACAGTAATATCTGATCCTGCTCACTGAACATCTCACAAGTATTTAGTCATTGATGCAATCTTAGAACATTTAGATTTCCAAAGGTTAAATATGTCAATAATAACTCAACATAGTCTACAAAAACTCAACAGATAAGATTGAATGATCTCATCAGGCATATGAGTGAGTTTTCTTAACATGATTTTTGTCATTTGTAAGTTCACAGAAATCAATTAAATGTGATCATATGTTTGATATTGGCTCCACACTTCATCTTTACCAGTTTACTCTCATCTTAACTACCAGTAACTCACTGAACCTTTAATCTAACCAGCTCAGTCTCATAAAGGGGCGATTGAAGATCCAGAATACAGTGTACGATTACAGGATTTTACAATCATTTTCACACATTTGTCCACCCGATAACTAGACTGACAGCTAAAATAGTGACGTTCACCCCGATATGTTTGAACCGGAGTCGGACACCGATGAGAGACTGAAGCAGGAAGTTTCCGAATGGTTATTTGATACATTATTTTATTTGTTGTAGAGTTTTTTCAGCAGCTTTGCAACGATGGATGAGCAACACACACACACACGAATATTGTTACAGCACAGTCTGGTGTAAAATGATTAGTGTAAACAAACACATTGTGAAATAATTAATGCTTCTCAACAACTTCTCTGGATGATGTTATGTGGAATAATGAAGGCCTCTTTTAAACTTCTTTTGTTGGGTAGCTGCAGCTGCTCATTGTTCTAAAGATGTTCTAAAGGAATGTGTTTCTTGTCTCTACTCTCACGTTTCACACATAGTTCAAACATGTATTTCACCCCCATATAAGGTAAAGAACTATTTCATTGGTGAGGGTCCAGTGGAATGTGGTTTTTCTGGACCATATAACACAGTGCAGAACAATAAACTTTGAAGAAGGATCTGATAGCATTGAGTGTCTGTGTCAATTCTTTCTTCCCTCAGCTGAGCCATATCGAGACGGGGATTGCAGATCAAGAAAATAAATTAAATACATTGGATGACAAAATTATCCAAAAGTTTGGGGGCTCGTCCGGGATCTCTCCAGACAGGTAAGATTGATTTAAGTATCAAGTATTAACCTGTCTGATGAGAGATTAACTCCGTTAATAACTCTGCTCAGGGGAGGGATGCTGCCCCTTCTGAGGGATGATTTTGCCCTATTATAAATAGGAAGGAAGGTTTTTGCTCTATTATAATATAGGGAAAACCCCACGACAGCAGCAGTAGTTTAAATGATATCCATATTATGGTATGAATAAGAAGAGGACGGGAATTGTCCTAAGGAAAAGATGGAGGGAATTTGATCTGCATTATTGTTCTTCATGAACTGTGTTATTCGGGATATTGTTTGTAATATTATTATTATTAAAAGGGCGCAATAATCAGGGTTTCAATACTGAACCTTATTAGTAATCTGGCCGGATGGTCAGAAGGAAAAACACAATTAGATCCATATCCTAGAGATGGCTCATTTATTGATTGATTAATGAGTGAGTCAAAATCTATGGTTAAAAAAGGGTGGGGGGCCCTCAGTGGGATTATAAATACATGAAATAGTCATACGAGGTGTGGAAGTAAATGAAACCATTCTGGGACAAAGGTCCTGAACGAAAAGAGACCAATCAAATGCACGCAGCGGTCTTATATGCAGATAATGGGCTATATGGAAAAGAGCATGACATGAGAAATATGTCATAGGAAAATTAAGTGAAGCAATAAAGAAAGTGGAAAAATTGTCATATAAATGGTGGTTTAAGCTGTCCATGAGTAAGTCCTGCTATACATTCAAAGCACCACACCCTGTCAAACACCCGTCTCCTGTATGCAACCATTCTTTCTCTATGTTCTCTCCTTTAACTGACACTGAGGTCTCTAAACTCCTCCTCTCCAACCACCCCACCACCTGTTCCCTTGACCCCATTCCATCACACCTGCTCCAGCCCATCTCTCCGTCCATCCTACCTGCACTTACACACATAATTAACACATCTCTTCTTGCAGGCACTTTTCCCACTACATTTAAGCAGGCTCGAGTAACCCCACACAGATTACAGACCAGTCTCTCTCATTGCATTTATGGCAAAAACACTTGAAAGGGCACTTTTCAATCAGATTTCTGCATATCTCTCACAGACCAAGCTGCTGGATGACAATCAGTCAGGCTTCAAAAGTGGACACTCCACAGAAAGTGCCCTGCTGTCTGTCACAGAGTCACTGAGACATCCGTTCTGATTCTGCTGGACCTTTCTGCAGCCTTTGACACAGTCAACCATCAGATCCTTCTCTCCACCCTCTCTACTCTGGGCATCACAGGAACTGTGCTTGACTGGTTCAACTCCTATCTCTCTGATAGGTCCTTCGAGGTAGCCTGGAGAGGTGGAGGTATCCAAGCCACATCAGTTACTTACTGGGGTACCTCAGGGATCAGTGCTTGGGCCACTTCTCTTCTCCATATACACAACGTCATTAGGACCCATCATCCAGTCAAATAGTTTCTCTTACCACTGCTACGCTGATGACACGCAACTACTTGTCTTTCCAGCCCAACGACACCCCAGCGACCGCTCGAATCGCTGCTTGTCTGGCAGACATCTCAGCCTGGATGAAGGAACACCACCTGCAACTCAACCTAGCCAAGACCGAACTCCTCGTCTTTCCAGCCAACCCTGCTGTTGAACACAACATCACTGTGCCACTGGGTCCAACTACAGTGTCGCCTTCCAAAATGGTCAGAAATCTAGGGGTAACCATTGATATTAAGCTAAATTTCACCGACCACATCTCAAAGACTTAGTCTGTAGACTTACACTCTATAATATCAGGAAAATAAGACCTTTCCTCTCTGTACATGCCACACAACTGCTTGTTCAGTCACTTGTCATAACTAGAATGGACTACTGTAACTCTCTCATTGCAGGCCTCCCTGCATGTGCTATTAGACCTCTGAAAATGATCCAGAATGCAGCAGCACGTCTGTTCTTTAATGAACCTAAGAGAGCACATTACACCACTCTTTGTCTCTCTCCACTGGCTGCCGGTTCATGCACGCACTAAATTCAAGGCCCTGATGCTGGCATACAAAACAGTCACTGGGTCTGCTCCAGCATACCTAAAAACATTTATGCAGAGCTAAGTTTCCACCAGAAGCCTGTGGTCGGCTAAGGAACGTCGCCTTGTCGTACCAAAACAAAGATGCACCAAAACACTTTCCCGGACTTTCAGTTTCATCATACCACTTTGGTGGTATGACCTTCCCAACTCAATCTGTGAAGCTGACTCACTCTCTATCTTCAAAAAACTGCTAAAAACACATCTTTTCCAAGAGCACTTAACCAGTCACTAAAAAAATTTAATAACAAAAATGCACTTAAATCTGTTTTGTATTCTATTCTGATGATAGTGAAACTTTGTAATATGGCACTTTTTGTACCACTGTCTCCTTAAGATGATTCGCTTATGTTTTCCTCTTTTGTAAATCACTTTGGATAAAAACATCTGCCAAATGAATAAATGTAAATGTATATGATATTTACTAATAAGCAAAAGATTGATGTTGAGAAGCTGACACTATATGGGAAGCCAGTGGAGAGGGTGTCTGAGTTTAAGGATTTAGGACTATGGCTAGATGATAAACACACATGGAAAGTGCATATTAAACATGTAGAAACAAAATGCAAAATAATAATAAAATGACTAAGAGCAGTGGCTGGATATGATTGGAGGGGCTGATAAGCAGTCATTAATTGATATATACAGAGCTATTATGAGTTCAACAATTGATTATGGATGTATAGTCTATGGAGCAGCAGGTAAAACAATACTATTAAATAAAGACAGATTACAGTTTAGTGCTCTACTGCTCTGTATTGGAGCCATAAAGTCAACCCCATTAATGCTGTTCTAACAGCAGAGGGTGAAATATCATTGGAGCTCTGGATTAGGAAGAACTGTTGGGAATATGGCAAATTTAAGAGAAGTGGATTTAGATGGATATCGATAGGAAGAGCTGGTGAATATGGAGTCTATAGAGTTCACTAGGACATCCCCAATTAGCAGTGGTGGACAGTAACGAAGTAAATGTAATTCGTTACTGTACTTAAGTAGCTTTTTTGCGTATCTGTACTTTACTGAAGTATTTAAATTTGGGGAGACTTTTACTTTAACTCCACTACATTTCAAAGTCAAATATCGTACTTTTTACTCTACTACATTTTCAAAATCAGTCGTTCCTTTTTATTTATGAGTGGATAAAAACGTAACTGGTCAAACGAGCCACCAATCACAGTACAGCGCGCGCGCTTTGTTTTGAACTTGCCTTGGCGGCTTCTACTAAGCGCGAACCAGGGGTGCGTTTCCCAAAAGCTTCGTTAGCCAACTATGGTCGCAAGTCCCGTCGTTATCATCATAGTTCACCGAGTCGGTGTTTCCAGAAACCCTCGTTCCAACGCAGTGGCGCAAAAAGTGGGTATGCGCTATATGCGGCGCCAAAGCGATGGTAAAAAAATAAAAAAAATAAAAAATTCTAATTTATATACGTTTTATAAATTTATATAAAATTTATATAAAAGTTATATATGACTAACAGGCAAGAGTAGGCGCCGGCGCCCTCATAAGATTCTATCATAGAATTTATTTTGACAGAAGGGTAATATCGCGACGCGAGCGCTGAGTGAACAGCAGGAGTGAGTTGTCGTTAAAACTCAAAGATGGATAAAGCAAAAAAGCTGTCGGGGGCTAAAAACAAAAAGAAAGAGGGAAAAGGAGATTGCATGTCAAGGGATGTGACAGCAGCTTAATAAGTGGATGGTGAAAGGCAACAGGTAGGATTAAAAGTGTGACGTCTGTGCTTGGAAGCTCGCAAATATTCATGTTAACAGACTAGCTAGCGTTTGCTAAGACTGGGAATGTAGAATATGTAGCTAGCTAGCTTAGAATATGCAAAACCGAGGTTGCTGAGCTGAAAACTGAAAAATATAAGGAAGCATGTACGATAAATGACAAGAATCTGGAAAACAACTAATGCAATATCTCTGGTTTAACATGGAATCATGCATAGATTTGCTAGCAAACTTGGAGGCTTGCAAATATTAATGTTAACAGACTGGCAAGTGTTTGCTAACTTAATGCAAAATAATGTTGCTGATATTTACATTTAGATTTTGGTTAAACCCTATGGTAGGGTCACATCTCTCTCTCTTTAAAAATCTGTGCTATGTGTGTGTGTGTGTGTGTGTATGTATGTATGTATATATATATATTTATATAGCACAGACCTTTAAAGGAAGAGAGAGATGTGACCCTGTAATTACATATCTATATATATATATATGTGTGTGTGTGCCATATTTGTACTTTTTAAAATCCAAAATGTTAATGTAATTTCAACAGCAGCACAACCTTACTGCATAATAGTTGTCTTATATGATGCCATCACTAGGCTGATTTAAGAATTGAATTTAGGCTGCTTTATTTAACAGTGAGTTCATTTCTTTCAGGTGTGAGGATGGTGGATCAGGAAAGACAGGGAAAGGCAACAGGTAGATCTAACATTAGGTGGAAGTGTAGAGGTTAACACTTGATACCAACAGATTCATTTATTAATATTATTGATATGGAAAAAGTAATATGGAAAATCTATAACATAATGTTTGTTTGACAATGTCTTAGTGGAGAAGAACACAGGCAAGGGGTAAAAGAGACAGACATGATGTCGGTGATGGCATCAAGTATAGAGGAGACCAGTGATGACATCAGGTAGGAGTTATATTAGTTAGACTACACAAAACTAAATGTCCAGTATGGTTTGAAGTTATGTTGACCAACCTATTTTCCAAATGTAACCGTAGCCCTGAGAGTTTTCCTGACAATGCCTATGACAGTTGCCTCTGCGGAGAGATCATTCAGCAAGCTAAAGCTGATAAAGACATACCTTCGTTCCAACATGAATAATGATCGCTTAACCCAATTAGCAGTCATTTCAATTGAAAACAGTGTGGCACGAACCATTTCATTCGATGCAAAACTAGATAAATGGGCAAGTGAAAAGGCACGCCATGTTACAATTTAGTAGAAACTAAAGAGCTTTTTGAATGTTTGGTAGCAACATTGTTACTTGGATTGGGCATCGAGAATCGGTGACTGACTAGTTCTAACTGTTTATTCTGTTTGTTACTGTTTATTCTGTTTGTAACTTTTTATTATTTGTTAACATTGTTAATAATAATATATATATATATATAAGTACATATATACCGTAGGCCTACAGTGGCTGTCTGATATACTTTCAAATAAACCTTTATTATTTGAAGCCCATACATGATGATGTCCGGCAAACGTATTTATTTATAAGTGGGGTGTGGGGGTGTGGGGGTGGGGGGGGGGCAAAATTGTTGCTGCATACCCCTCTAACACTGGGTAGTTGCGCCCCTGTTCCAACGAACATTCGCAAACAGCATCGCAGAGTTGTGTGGTTGGAACGACAGCTCTCGACCTGTGGTTAGAAGCAGTTTCTTGTTATTATAACATGTGGGCTTAATAAATTATTATCTTGAGCCAAATAAGCAAGATGACAATCAGTACAATCAGTATCTTTTATTTAGAAGACATACAAATGTCCTTTATGTCTTTTAGTTTGTCAATAGATTTAAAGCACTGTTTTTGAAGAGTGCGCATGTGTGAACGTGCTCTAGTGCGTAAGAACGAGCCTATGATTGAATCTGGAAATAAAGCAAATAACTGAGAAAAATATGATATAGTCCTCAGATGACATGTCTGTAATTTATAGCAAAACATCTAGCATTAATTCGATCGCAAACAGATTCATTAAAAGTAGTTTTTACTCCACCACATGTGTGACATCATTAACCAACGTGGTTGAACAACCAATTTGCGACAATACGGTTTCCGGAAACAGTCGTGACTAGCAAGTTGATTTCTTCAACAGTGCATCGTACTACGGTAGTGGAGCAGCAAGTTACGTCGTTGTACGGGAAACGCACCCCAGAGCCGTTAAATATGAGAGTTGCGAACATAGACGGTTGCGACAGTGATCTCGCCGCCGCGCGGTCACGTGATTCGTGTAGCTCTCAATAGTTCCAAACAAATTGCGTTGCCAATGATTTTAAGCGGGGCAGAGAGCAGCAGCTATTAGTAGTAGAAACACTGCATTAATACGTTTTTGTGTTTAATTTTGGAGGGAAATTGGCTGCTCCCATAACATAGAATATATATATATATATATATTCTATGTATGTGTGTATATATATATGTGTGTGCGTGTGTGTGTATATATATTTAATGGCGTTGTGCAGGTTTATGTGAATGTATCATAACATTAGGATGTTAATAATTATGACCATAGACACTCGAGAAAAATATATACAGTAAATACTGTAAATGTATTATACCTTATGGGAACAGTCCCCTTCCCTCCAAATTTAAACACACAAAAAATGTATTCAATTCAAATATATATATATACATCTGACTAATTAATATCATTTTATTAATAGATTGGTGTGCCAAGAGTGACATTAGTCTTCATGTAGACTGAGCAAGAGTCTTGTGACAAATTATAATAGGACATTATGGCCATAAAAAATCATAGTACTTGGATACTTAAGTACATTTGAAGGCAAATACTTTTGTACTTTTACTCAAGTGAATGTTTAAAGGCAGCACTTCTACTTTTACTTGAGTAATATTTTACCTTGAGTATCTTTACTTTAACTCAAGTACATGGTATGTGTACTTTGTCCACCACTGACAATTAGTAATATTCCACCATGGCTTTATCCACCGACTGAAATAGATATTAATATATTAGAGAAGAAGAGAGAATGGCAAACGAATGAAGTGGGTAACAAAGTATGTTTATATGTAAGAAATAAGTATTTCATGAGGGCCTGAAAGGAAATGAGGGTGCTGATTTGCTTGCACAAAAAAGCTTTTGTTTGCGATCCTGAAAAACGAAGAGAAGAAGAAGACATGGTGATACACACTCTGTACAGCAGGTGGCGGTATCGCCTTTAAACGTTGTTTATGGCCCGCCAAAAACAAAACAGAGAAGAAGAAGAAACAGCGAGTACCGCCAACAAAGAAGGCAAGTTCATTCTTCTACTGTTTGTTTGTGTAAATATGTAACATATTTTGTAATCTGCATATTTTATGCTGTAATTTGCACACTTTTATGTAATACTTTTGATTTTATCTTCTTAAACATCAGTGATTTGATTCAGACTGTAGAGCACATCTGTTATCGTATATTGAGAACGTCTTTAAAGCTCCAGAAAAGGACAAATAAAGCATAATTAAATAATGTTAGAGTAGTCTGTATGAGCTGTGTGTTTCATTCAAAGTCTTTAACGATAACTTTGTGTGAAACAAACCACAATACATGGAATTATTTGCTTTAAATCTTTACATTAAATATATATATATGCCCAGTATAACCAGTGTTCTTATAGTTTTGTTTTTTCAATTAAGATTTTATATTTAATTAGTTTTTCCAAATTAGTTTTCATTCATTTTCACAGTTTTTCTGTAAGTTTCAGTTGTTCATTTTAGTCCGCTGGATCTGTATGAATTTCCTAAATCATTAATAAACTAATCTTTGTGAAGTAAACATTTAAAGAGACAGTTCACCCAAAAATGAAAATTCTCTCATCATTTATTCACCCTGATGCAATCCCAAACGTGTATGACTTTCCCTTTTTCTGCTGAACACAAATTAAGAATATTTCAGCTCTGTAGCTCCATACAATGCAAGTGAATTGTTACTAGAACTTTGACGCTCAAAAAAGCACAAAGGCAGCATAAAAGTAATCCAAAAGTCAATTTTATTTGTAAAACGCCTTTCACAACATGCATAATTTCAAAGCAGCTTTACAGAAAGTCAGGCATTATCAGAAAATAAGACTGTAATGTCTATTATGTCAATGAATCATCATTGTGTAATTAGATAAAATACGATTGTTAATCGTGTTTTAAAATAAGTAATTAAATAATAATTGCATTTATAAACCCAGTGAGCAGCTGAAGGCGACTGTGGCATGGAACACAAAACTCCATAAGATGTTGATTAATGGGGGAAAAAATAACCTTGGGAGAAACCGGACTCACTGTGGGGGCCAGTTCCCCTCTGACTAACTTCATGAATATAATGTAAATATTACTTATGTATAGTGCAAGTCATGGTTTAAAATGATTAAACTAAGTAACAGATGTCAGTGAGGTGCATCACAGTTCAACTGTCTGGTTATTGAGGTGTGGTCCATCCTAAATCCAAGGTTCAGGGAATGGCATATGATGTATCCCATGTCTTATGGTTGGAGTCGGCATCATTTCATCCTCTGAAGTCCATCATAACTGACTGAAGTGATGTTTGGCACCGGCTGCATTTAGTCATCATCATTCTGCGACACGTAGCAGTGGAGTCCAACACGAAGCAGGAATGGAGCTGGATCCAGCCGGTTCTGGTGACCACAGGATAGGTTGAGACAGGGAAACGAATATAATAATATTAGCATTGATGCCATTCAATTTATTGCAGAGTTCTAGATCATGAGAAATGTTTCTGGTTTTTAGTTTCGGCAGACATAACTAAAGCAGCCTAATTGTGGATTGATGGATAAATTAGGTGTATGCCTGACTAAATAGATGAGTCTTTAGTCTAGACTTAAACGGAGTGAGTGTGTCTGAGTCATGAACATTGTTAGGGAGACAATACCATAGTTTAGGAGTCAAATATGAAAAGGATCTACCTCCTTTTGTGGATTTTGATATTCTAGGAATTATTAACAGGCCAGAATTTTGCGATTTTAATGAATGAATGAATACGAAATTTAACAGGTAGCCAATGTAATGATGATAAAATGGGGCTAATATGATCATATTTCTTGGTTCTCGTCAGCACTCTGGCTGCTGCATTTTGAACCAATTGAAGTTTATTTATTGAACTTGCTGGACATCCTCCCAGTAATGCATTACAATAATCTAGTCTTGAGGCCATGAACGCATGAATTAGTTTTTCGGCATCAGCAACAGAGAGCATATGCCTTAATTTAGCAATATTTCTGAGGTGGAAGAATGCTGTTCTACAAACATTGGTCATTTGATTTTCAAAGGACAGATTGGTATCAAATATAACACCTAAGTTTTTCGCTGTTGAGGATGATGTAACAGTACATGGATTGAGAGTCAAATTATATTGTAATGGCTCATTTTTTTATTTTTTTGGCCCAATAATTAGTACCTCTGTTTTGAGTAGAAGGAAATTTCTGGCCATCCAATCTTTTATTTCATTGATACACTCTGATAATTTAGAGAATTGTGAAATCTCATCAGGTTTTGAAGAAATATAAAGTTGTGTATCGTCAGCATAGCAGTGGAAACTTATTCCACGATTCCTGATAATATCTCCCAGGGGAAGCATATACATGGAGAAAAGCAGAGGCCCTAAAACTGATCCCTGTGGCACTCCATATTTTTTTTTTTTTTTTTTTTTTTTTATAATTTTGTTTATTGAATTTTCTTAACATACAAATATAACAAGACATCAACCCCCCACACAATAAAAAAAAAAAAAAAAAAAAAAAAGCTCAGATTTTTATATTAAACAGGACCATACCATAATATGGCACATTTTCCAAAAGATGAAGAAGATGACAAAGATAAGGTTAAATGACCAGATAATTACACAGTTACAATGTTCCTTGAAATATAATAGGGCGAAGACCAGGTTCCAAAGCGTCCAGATATGGGGACCAGACTTTGTAAAACTGGCCTGTTTTCCCATGTAAGACATAGGTAAGGGCTCCAGGGAATCAACTCAAAAATTACCTTGTGCCATCCTTTAAGGGATGGAGATTTATCACTGATCCAATTAAGTAAAATATTTTTCCTGGCAGCAAATGATAGAATATTATACAATTTCTTATTAGCAGCCAAAGTAATGCATCTATTAGGTATACCCAACACCAGTGAGACTGGGTCAAAATCTAACTGAATATTAAAGATCTTTTCCATCTCCCCTAGCACCATAGACCAATACCTTTGCAGTCTGTTACATGACCACAGACAATGTGTTAAAGTACCTATTTCAAGTTTGCATTTTAAACACATTGGCTGATAAAGAGGGGTTGAAAAAATGCCTGCAGTGTTAGGGAAATATGAAGTCTATGAATGATTTTGAACTGTATTTCTCTTATTCGTGTACAAACAGATATTTTTTTAGCATTAGACCAAATGGCTTCCCATGTTTCATCGTCAATGTCAGTAGCTAACTCTTCTTCCCATTTAGTTTTAATACTCTGTGTATCAGCAGAAGAGATTGAGCACACTAAACCATAAATCCTGCCCAGAGACATTTTCCCTGATGACAAAAATAATAATCTTTCAATAGAAGAAATTTCACAATTTCTAACAAGTGTTGTTTTGTTAGTAATATAATGTCTCAATTGGAGGAAACGAAAAAATCTAATTTGGACAAATGATACTTCTGAATTAACTCCTCAAATGACATTAATTTATTGTCAGAAAAAATATCCCCAAGCTTACCAAGTCCCAAACAACACCATCGTTTAAAACCATCATCCAAAATTCCTGGGGTGAAATCAGGATTGTTTAGTATTGGGGTAAAGAAAGAAGTCAATTTAGATCTACCTTCAAGTCTACATGCTGATCTCCATGCTTTCAGAGTATTTACTATAATTGGGTTATCATATATCTCTTTTATTTTTGAAAACTTTTAACAAAAAGAAGAGCTCTTAAAGGAAATTTTGAAAAAGAAGATTCGATATCCAACCAAGTAGAGGAAAAATCATTCCTGACCCACTCTGCAATGTATTTCAGATGGGAACTTAACTGATACCTCTTAATATTTGGAAAATCCAACCCCCCCATAGAACTTGGCAGATAGAGTACTGACATTTTTAATCTAGGCTTACGTTTACTCCATATAAAGGAAGTTAGCCAGCCATTCAGGCCCTTTAATGTCCTATTTGAGAATAGAATAGGAACCATTCGAATAGGGTATAATAGTTTTGGTAGAACAATCATCTTTACAAGTGCTATCCGACCTAGCCAAGATACTGGCAAGGAATTCCAGCGTTCTAAGTCTAGCCGAATTTTCTCAAATAAAGGAACAAAATTAGATTCGTACATCTGCTTCAAGGACGAAGAGATAAAAATACCTAAATAAATAAAACCTAGAGGCTGACCACTTAAAAGTAAAACAGGGTGTAATAATAGGTATGGAAATGAGAGTACCTAAAGGCATAGCTTCGGATTTAGCTAAATTAATTTTATAACCAGAAAAGGTACTATACTTGTTGATCAACTCGATTAGAGCAGGAACTGACTTCTCGGCCTCAGATAAAAAAAGCAATACATCATCAGCATAAAGCGCAATCTTGTGATGTTTATGTCCTATCTGCAAACCTGAAATAGATGTTGCCGATCTGATTGCTTCAGCTAGAGGCTCTATGGCCATCGCAAACAAAAAGTGGTGACAGGGGGCAACCCTGCATGGTGCCTCTATGTATAGGAAAATAATCAGATCTAAAGCCATTTGTCAATACGGCAGAGCGTGGGTCCGTGTACAGCACTCTAATCCATTGCACAAAATTTTTACCTAGGCCAAATTTTTCCAAAACAAAGAAAAGGTAGGACCACTCAATACGGTCAAACGCCTTTTCTGCATCTAAAGAAAGCACTAGCCCATCTATGGATTTCCCTTTAAAGGCATAGATAATGTTCAAAAGGCGTCTTATATTATCAGATGAATTCCTACCCTGTATAAATCCTGTTTGATCGATCCCAATTATTGTAGGAAGAATTTTTTCAAGGCGCATTGCTAAGATTTTAGAAAGCAATTTCCGGTCCACATTCAGTAATGCTATTGGCCTATAAGAAGAACATACATCAGGACTTTTACCTTTCTTTAATATAAGCGTGATATTAGCTTCTCTAAGGGTCTTTGGTAATTCTTTAACCACAAACGAATAATTAAACATCTTAAGTAATGGGTCTACAAGCAGCTCTTGAAACTCCTTAAAGAACTCTCCATAAAACCCATCTGGTCCAGGTGATTTACCGTTCCTTAGAACATTAATAGCATTAATAACCTCCTGTCTAGTAATAGGTCCATTGAGGGAGTCTTTTGTGTAGCTGAAATTGTTGGAAGATTAATCTCAGAAAAAAGTCAACCATTTGCCTGAAATGGTCATCTGTTTTCTCAGAAGAATATAGATTAATATAAAAATCTTTAAACGAGTTATTAATGTTCTTATTATCGTGGAAAATATTATCCTCTGAGACAACAATAGTAGTGATAAACTGAGATGCAGCACGTTGTTTTGCAATATATGCTAGAAATCTCCCAGGTTTGTCTCCATGCTCATAAAATCTTTGTTTTGAGTATCTTATTTTCTTCTCTGCTTCCACAGTAAGGAGACAGTCTAAAGATGCTCTAACTGCCTGTAACTCTTTCAATAAATCTGCTGATGGAGATCTGTTATACATTTTTTCCTTAGCCAATAACTGAGCCTCCAAAGCCCTGTGATTCATCATTCTTTGACGCTTTTTAGAGGAAGTGTATGAAATAATTTGCCCCCTTGCATAAGCTTTACAAGTTTCCCACAATAAAGATGGATTATCTGTGGATAGAGAATTAATAGATAGAAAGGATTTAAATTCAGAAGAGAAGTAAACTGAAAATGCGCTGTCTCTAAGTGTTGTAATATTAAGCCTCCACTGTATAGAACAGTCTGCTGTATTCCTAAATCGAAGCTCCATAGTGACACTGGCATGATCTGACAGTAAAATGCTTTCAATATTACAAGATAGTACTAAGTGCAGATCTGTTTTTGGCATAAAGAAGTAGTCTAACCTGGACTGACACTTATAGGAGGTAGAAAAAATGTATATTCCTTATCAGCAGGGTGAAGAGTTCTCCAGACATCTACAAAACCAAGATCTTTGCAAGTATTCTGCAGGGATCTCGCCTGAGCAGTTAGAGACGCAGAACTATGTGGCTGTCTGTCTACAAGAGGATTCATTACACAATTAAAATCTCCACCCACAATTGTTAAATCTGCTGACCTGGCACTTAAGTCTAGAAACACTTTAGTAATGAAGTCAGATGGATGAGCTGGAGGATAGTACATGTTTAGTATGAGAATAGTTTTACCATGCAACAAGCCTACAACAATAACATAACGACCGCCCTATCTTTAATACAGTTTACCATTTTGAACGGTAAATTATGTGTAATGAGAATGGCAACACCTCTACTTCTAGATGTAAAAGAAGAAAAGTAAACCTGCCCAAAACCACCTTGTTGTAATTGTAGATGCTCTGCATCACTCAGATGAGTCTCTTGTAAAAGAGCAATTTCGATATTTCCTTTTTTCAAAAAAGCAAGTATCTTTCTCCGCTTTATAGGATTATGGATACCTCGAATATTCCAAGTGCAAATCCTAAGCACTCTAGACATTCAATATTGTACAGGCAATCAGTGCAAACATAATACAGATACTTTTAGAGTATATTCCTGTAATGAAACCCTTAGGGTATCTGAGCTTCAAACAAAAATGAAATAAAATCAAAACAGAACACAGAAAACTATTCAAGGGAACAAACCTGCCAAACATGCAGGAAGAACTGTTCTTACTCTTTTCTTCTGCAGGCAACTGCCTACCCCCCAAACACCACTCACATCTCTGAACATAGAGTAAACACAAACCTCACCACGCTCTCAGCAACATGATACATTTTCACTCAGCATGTTATTTTGTTGAAATACCACATAACTGTCCATGAAAGCTCGCCAACCTAGCCCAAGCTGTCAACAAACGCAGTCGCGTCATCTGAAGAGGCAAAGCGCTTCACTGTCCCGTTTATGGTCAGCCTCAGAGTTGCAGGATACAGCAGGGCATACTCAATCTTCATCTTCTGCAGTCGCCGTTTGATATCGTCGAAAGCCTTGCGCTTCTTTATCACCATCGCAGAGTAATCATTGAAGAATGAAATCCTCGGTCCTGCGTCAGTGCTCCTTTCGGGATCCATGCCAACACGACGAGCTGCGTCCAACACTCGCTGTTTGTCCGTAAAGTTATGAAACTTTATGATGACAGGTCTGGGTCTCTGCTTAGGTCCAGGTAATGGCGCTAAAGAGCGATGAGCACGATCAAGCTTGAACCGTCCAGCCTTCGTTGTAATCTTTAAGTAATCGGGCAACCACCTTTCAAAGAATTGCACCGGATCACTTCCTTCCGCGCCCTCTTGAAGACCGACAAGACGCAAATTACACCTGCGCCCGCGATTCTCCAGATCGTCGATGTGCGCTGACATATCGATCACTTTTTATGAAGATCAGCCATGGTGACCTGTAGAGATTCCGTTGAGTTTTCCACACCAGCTATTCGTTCCTCCGCCTGGCCCACTCTCTCCACCAAGGCTTGGAACTGAACGGTTTGATCATTTATCGCGGCTAGGACAGCATTCACTTTCTCATCTATTACCTTCGTAATGTTTTCAGTTAACTTATCCAGAGCTTGAGCAAAGTTAGTGTTGGAACTTTCCTCCTCACGGCTCATGCTTGCGTCGTTCATATTAGCACCCTGCTCGTCGCCGCTGATAGTAGAACTTTTCGGCACAGTCTTCTTAGCTTTCGGCATTCTGTCAGATCCTTTTGAGAAATATTGATCTAAAGACATGGCACAATAACCATTTAAGCTCGTAGAATGATTCTGCTGAGTGAAAATATAAATTAATAGAATATTTGAACTAATGTCCCGAGAGCTCGCCAAAAACGTGTCCACTCTACGACGCCATCTTTCTTCCCTCCTCGGCACTCCATATTTTACTTTTCTTTGGTTTGACAATTCTTCATTTACGTAGACAAAGTGGTAGCGGTCTGCTAAATATGACCTAAACCATGCTAATGCAACTCCACAAATTCCAACATAATTCTCCAGCCTATTCAAGAGAATGTTGTGATCTATCGTGTCGAATGCAGCACTAAGATGTAAAAGCACTAGAAATCCAGCCGCAATCAGATGATAAGAGCAAGTCATTTGTAACTCTGATAAGTGCAGTCTCTGTACTGTGATGAGGCCTAAATCCTGACTGAAATTCTTCGTATATACAATTTCTCTGTAGAAATGAACATATTTGGGAGGATACTACCTTTTCTAGTATTTTTGACACAAACAGGAGATTTGAAATCAGTCTATAATTAGCAAGTTCTCCAGGATCATGTTGTGGCTTCTTAATAAGCGGTTTGATAACTGCCATTTTAAAGTTTCTTGGGACATGTCCTAAGCATAGCGAGGAGTTAATAATATTAAGAAGAGGTTCTGAGATTACAGGAGATACCTCTTTTAAGAGCTTAGTTGGTATAGGATCTAACAAACATGTTGTGGCTTTTGATGTTTCGATAAGTTTTGTTCGCTCTTCATGACCTATGACAGAGAAAGATTGAAGTTGCACGTGAGGAAAATTATGAGACATTGTTTTCTGAGGTGCTATGACAGATGATTGCATAATTCAAATTTTATTTCTGATTATTTCAATTTTATCTGTAAAGAAATTCATGGAGTCATTATTCTTGTGCTGCGAGATATCTGGTTCTGTTGAGGCTTTATTCCAAACCAATTTAGCCACAGTACTGAATAAACATCTAGGATTGTTGTGGTTATTTTCTATGAGTTTGCTAAATTATGCTGACCTGGCAGCTTTTACTGCCTATCTGTAGCTACAGACACTATCCTTCCATGCAGCACCAAATACTTCTAATTTTTTATTTTTTCAACATGCGCTCCATTTTCCGAGCTGCTCTCTTGAGAGCATGAGTGTGATCATTGTACCATGGTGCAGGGCTTATTTCTTTGATTTTCTTTAATTGAAGTGGGGTGACAATGTCAAGAGTGCTAGAGAAGACTGTATTTATATTTTCTGTTATTTCATCAAGTTCTTTTGGGCTTTGGGGTTTATTGAGTGTATGAGATAGCTTCACTAATATTCTTCCAGATCTATCTTTACTGGTCGAAAGAATAGATCAACCTGAACGATAGCGTGGTGTAGATTGAGTGACATTAGCTGATTGCATCATACAAGAGACGAGGTAATGATCTTAGATGTCATCGCTCTGCGGCAGAATTTCTATATTATCAACATCAAATCCATATGAAAGAATTCAATCTAGCGTATGATTATTGCGATGAGTTGGTCCTGTTACATTTTGTCTGACTCCAAGAGAGTTGAGAATATCGATAAATGCTAATCCCAATGTATCATTTTCATTATCGATGTGAATGTTGAAGTCACCAACAATTAAAGCTCTATCTACAGTAACTACAAGATCTGATAAAAAATTAACAAACTCACGAAGGAAATCAGAATAAGGCCCGGGTGATCTATACACTGTAGCAAGGGTAAAGGACGACACATTTTTTTTTTATATCTGACGGTGTCACATTAAGCATTATTAGTTCAAAAGACATTTATATCCTGTCCTCTGAGTAACACCAAACACTTCACTGTAAATTGTAGCAACACCTCCTCCTCGACCCTTCAGATGAGGCTCATGTTTATAACAATAACCTGGAGGAGTAGATTAATTTAAACTAATATATTCATCCAGTTTAAGCCAGAATTCAGTCAAATATAGCACATCTAAACTATGATCTGTAATCATTTCATTAACAATTAGTGCTTTGGTTGAAATAGATCTAATGTTTAGTAGCCCTTTTTTTATATGATGTGTATTTTTTATTTGTTTGTTTTGTTCAAGTTTGACCTTAATCACATTTTTTCTAAATGATTTAGTGAGGGTTTTGTGTTTGGTAGTTTGAGGAACAGACACAGTCTCTATGAGATATCTAGGTGATACAGACTCTATGTGTTGTAGTTTATGTGACATCTCAAGGCTGCTAGCAGATGTTCGGATTAACCAGTTTGTCTGCTTCTCATTATTAAGACTATGAGCCAAATTACTAGAGAGGACAGTGGCACCATCCCTGGAGGGATGAAGTCCATCTCTCTTTAGCAGATCAGGTCTACCTCAAAAACTCTTCACAACTGTCTATGTATCCGATTCTATTCTCCAGACACCACTCAGACATCCAGCCATTCAGTGACACTAATCTACTGTAAACCTAGTCACCACGATGAGCAGGGAGGGGACCAGAGCTTCCCCACAATTCTTTAACATTATCTTTAGTGATCTCTGACTGGTGAAGCCGGACATCGTTAGTGCCGACATGGATAACAGTTTTAGAAACTCTACGTTTAGCATTAGCCAGCACTTGTAAATTTGATTTGATGTCAAATCAATTTTACAAGCGCCCCCGAAATGCAATTAACAATAGTGGCTGGAGTCTCTATTTCCACGTTCCTTACAATACATTTACATTAGATTTATGCATTTGGCAGACGCTTTTATCCAAAGCGACTTGCAGTGCAATTATTACAGGGACAATCCCCCCGGAGCAACCTGGAGTTAAGTGTCTTGCTCAAGGACACAATGGTGGTGGCTGTGGGGCTTGAACCTGTGACCTTCTGATTAACAGCCCTGTGCTTTAGCCACTACACCACCACCACTCCAGACACTATCCAGACAATAGAATCACCAATAACAAGGGCTCTTTCAACATGATTCTCAGTGGTTGTATCACTGAGTGGGGAGAATCGATTGGAAACCCTAACAGAAATGGGAGAGTGGTGTTTCTTTGCCGAGCGAGTATGCCGCCAAGATGTCACCCAAATACCCTGCTGCAGGGGCTCTACAGCCGGAACCACATTGTGTATGTTGCTCTCTGTACTACTCACATCCGAAACAGTATCTACGAGCTTCTCTTTCTCACTGACCTCCACTAGCGTTCAGATGCGAGTCTCTAACTCATTAAACTTCTCCATTAGCCTGACTAATTCCTCACATTTATCACATGTGAATCCCTCACTGCTGACAGAGGAGGCTATTGTAAACATGTGACCTGCAATGCAGGAAGAAATAACATGAGCGGATGCCATGACTTACCGCAAATTGTATGTTGTTGGTTGTTCCTGAGAGGTGAGGGTTTGAGATTGATGTGAATCCCTCACAAAATAGTTTGTTGTTCATGATAAGCAGTGCTTTGAAATCGATGCAATAATCTGTGTACTGCAGAGGAGAAAAGAAAACGGGTGCATGCTGAAAAAATGCACGCAGTTGTATCGCGATAAGAGAATAATACGAGGGAAAACCCGATGCACGCTTAAAAATGGCAGATGTTTAGGATTAAATGCTGAAAACAGATGCTAAAAAAAAAAACTAGCAGGCTACAAACACAGACTCTAGCTAGGTGCCAGCAGCAACAGGTAAAATACATGCAGATGAAACAGTAGAAAAGAGGAAAAACGTGATAAAATGACAAAGGATGTAACGATAAACCTTTGAGAATAAAAATAAGCAATGCTAAGCAGCCTAAGCAGGCCACAAACAAACTCTCGTGCAGCGTGCCATCAGCAACAGGAAATCCAGTGATGTCAGCTGTGGATTAATCCACATATTCAGAAGTGATATGATAGTGTGAGTGAGAAACAGCTCAATATTAAAGTCCTTTTTTTTTTTTTTTTACACTAAATCTTGACATCAGCAGTCTCCTTGGCAATCATGATTTCAAGCTCGATTATATTTCCCAGCACCATCTAAACTCCCCTAGTAAGAGTAAACAAGCTTGAAATCATGATCGTTCCTGTAGGTGGCAAATGCAAGACACCAGCTCTACGTAGGTATGTAGACATACCAGTGGGGAATGCTAAAATCTTTGTTGCATATTTAGATGGAGGATCTGATCATCACAGGTCAGTGTGAATGCCCCACCTGAACTGCATTTCACTGTAATCAGTTCCTGATGAAGCAGTTTTATTACTAATACAATAAGAGTGTTTATATGGGTCAGAGTATCATTAAGTCCAAAGGTTTTTTAGAAAATCCAACGTGACATAACTGTGACTGACTTATTGTTTCTCTCTCTCTGTTCATAAGGACACTTTTCTGGACAATAAAGAAATCAACAATCGGTGTAGTACAAAGGGAAAGACTTTCTAAATGATTTTTGTGAACTTTGTTTCAGAGTCGACAGCAGATCTTTGCTGATTCTGATGATTATTCATTATTGAAAGCAACATTCAGAGATTGAAAGTAAAGTTCAGATCGTTGGAGCTTTTATAAGCAGTGAAAATGGATTCACTCTCTGTGGAAGAACTTTCTTGTCCCGTGTGCTTTGAAATCTACAAGAATCCTGTTCTTCTGTCGTGTAGTCACAGTGTGTGTAAAGAGTGTCTTCAACAGTTCTGGAAAACCAAGAGAACTCAGGAGTGTCCCATCTGCAGGAGCAGATTTTTAAGAGAAAAACCTCCTTGTAATCTGGCTTGAAGAACTTATGTGAGATGTTTGTGAAGGAGAGAAATGAGGAGGAGATCTGCAGTTTACACAGAGAGAAACTCAAACTCATCTGTCTGGACGATAAACAGCCGGTGTGTTTAGTGTGCAGAGATTCACAAAAACACACCAATCACAAATTCAGACCCATCAGTGAAGTTTTTCGATCTTACAAGGTACAACAAACTTCTTGAGTCATATGCAAGGACAAAATAAATTGCTTTAAACAATATTTATCATACTATATATTACATACAGGAACATATTACAGTATTTTCACTTTGTTAAATTTCAGGAGGAACTCAATACAGCACTGAAGTCTTTACAAAAGAAACTCAAACGCACAGAAAACATGAAAGGAGAGTGTGATAAATCAGTTGGACACATCAAGGTGAGGATACAGAATCAACAATCAAACACATTTGCTGATAAATGATGTGATGTGTGTGAATGCAGAGCTGATTGAAGTGAATTTGATGTGATTTCAGACTCAAGCTGAGCACACAGAGCGTCAGATTAAAGAGCAGTTTAAGAAGCTTCATGAGTTTCTCCGACATGAAGAAGAAGCTACAATCACTGAACTGAGAGAGGAAGAGGAGCAGAAGAGTCAGATGATGAAGAAGAAGCTTGAGGAGATGAACACACACATCTCAGCTCTTTCACGCACAATCAAAGACATGGAGGAAATGATGAAAGCCGATGACGATGTCTCATTTCTAAAGGTGACAGTCAAACTCTCATCATTGATTTCTGCTCTTATTGATCATTTGAGGAGCTCATCGAGTGTTTTTTTTGTCTTTTGCAGAACTTTAATGTGACAATGGAAAGGTAAGTGTCTCCTCTCTATGGTTGTGAAGTCAAAGTCACTGCAGTACTGACTCCTGAATGTTCTTCCAGAGTCCAGATCTCACAGCCGGATCCACAGATGACTTCTGGAGCTTTCATTCATGTGCCACATTACTTGGGCAACCTGACATTCAGAGTCTGGAAGAAGATGCAAGACATTGTCCACAAGAGTGAGTCCACAAAACATCTCTGCTCGCACACTGAGAGTGTGACATTTGAATATTTACACAAAACTGATCTGAAAAAACTAAAGTGTGTACTCCATTGTAAACATGACAATAATATACACTATACACACTTTTAATGTTTGTGTTGTGATTCACTGGTAAACACTGATAATAAAACATGAGTGTGTAACTAATAACAACACTGACAATATCTGATAGTGTTTCATCAATATGACAAGTGTTCATAATTCATAATAATCTGTATATGATTCACTCTTGATGATTATATGAACATCTGTTGATTGTTTTCTCTCATCAGCTCCTGTGATTCTGGATCCAAACACTGCAAATCCACATATGATCCTGTCTGATGATCTGACCAGTGTGAGATTCAGTTTTAACAGTCAAATATTACCTGATAATCCAGAGAGAATTAACTATTATTCGTGTGTTCTGGGTTCAGAGGGGTTTAACTCAGGAACACACTGCTGGGATGTGGAGGTTAAACACAATAAAGACTGGAGTCTTGGAGTAACTACAGCATCAAACCCGAGGAAGGGAAGAGATTTCTTTAACACTGATGTCTGGAGTGTGGAGTATATTGAGGATGATGAGGATGATGAGGATGATCCATCCTCCACTGTGTTTCATGTCACACAGAATTTTGAGCATGTGAGAGTTCATCTGGATTATGACGGAGGAAAAGTGTCATTCTCTGATCCTGTAACTAACACACATCTACACACATTCACACACACATTTACACACACACTCTTGCCATTCTTCTATAGTTTTCATGGAGGATCCCCTCTGAGGATTTTACCAGTTAAATTCACAGTAATATCTGATCCTGCTCACTGAACATCTCACAAGTATTTAGTCATTGATGCAATCTTAGAATATTTAGGTTAAATATGTCAATAATAACTCAACATAGTCTACAAAAACTCAACAGATAAGATTGAATGATCTCATCAGGCATATGAGTGAGTTTTCTTAACATGATTTTTGTCATTTGTAAGTTCATAGAAATCAATTAAATGTGATCATATGTTTGATATTTGCTCCACACTTCATCTTTACCAGTTTACTCTCATCTTAACTACCAGTAACTCACTGAACCTTTAATCTAACCAGCTCAGTCTCATAAAGGGGCGATTGAAGATCCAGAATACAGTGTACGATTACAGGATTTTACAATCATTTTCACACATTTGTCCACCCGATCTCTTCATTCAGTTGTCTTTTGTAACTTATGTGTTGACAAATCAGTTCATCTCTCTTCCAAAATGCTCCACAATCACCAAAAGATTTCCTACATGTCTTAAAATAAGTGCACTCAACTGAAGTGTCTGTTATATCTTCTCAGTGAAGTGTTAAAACTCTGTGATAAAAGAATAAATGAAAGTATATTTACATGAAATGAGCATTAAAGAGGGTTTAAACAATAACAACATTGACAGTAATCAGATGAAAATATCTGACTGTTTCAGCAACAATCCAAGAGTTTATTTATAATAATTCACTCATGATAATTATAGTAATATCAGAACTTGTTCTTTCAGTTTCTCTAAATCTGGATCATTATTTAGATTATTTCTGATGTGCTATGAATGTATGATAAAGATTATATGTCCATTCTGAATAAAACATTAATCATTTAATTGTGTTATGTCTTGATGCACCTCTAGATGGCGCTATGAGCCAATTTAAAGTGAAAATAAATAATTAAATCCTTAAAAGAGGCTCAAATGAGACTATTGAAGGGTTTTGTGGCAGTGCTCTTTCATTGGAACAAATACATCTTTCCTACAACAGCCCAGTGTATGTGAGAGGAGAGAGAGACCTAAGTTAAGACCTGAGGTAATGGCCGTTGAACCCATTCCCATGGATGTAGCAAGTGATCATGATTACTTGAACACCCCCCCCAACACACACACCACCACACACACTCAACTTTTGGTCCAGTTGCTATGTAACATTCCGGGATGATTTCTCTTCCCAGTCCAGCCCTGCTTTCTAGCCACACCAATGTCTTGGTCTGGGACTTGGTGCTGGTATTAAATGTGCTTACATGGTCCCCATTTGAGCCACTAGAGGTGGTAATTTTACACATACTCACACAGAAGACTTTGCTGCTAATGGCTTTGGCATCAGTCAAACAAAGTGGGCACTTTCAAGCCCTTTTGTTCAAAAACTCCAGAGTTTGGACCAGGTCATGCACCCAAAGTGCTGGCAACCCCCTTTAGGGCTAATGTTGCTTCCTTACAAGCATTCTCCCCTCCTTACTTTGAGTCGAATGAGGCTAAGAGACTACACCCTGTGAGGGCATTAAGCATGTACATTCACCAAATGAGTCCATTCAGGGTGTCAGAACAAATTTTGTTTGTTTCGGAGGGCGCACAAAGGGTTTGGCCGTCTTCAAGCAAATAATGTGCTGCTGGATCGTGGATGCTATTGCGCTCGCATATGACCAGCTAGGCACACAATGCCCCAGAGGCATAAAAGCTCATTCGACCAGCAGTATGACCTTCTCCTGGGCATGGGTGGAAGACGTGTCTCTAGAAGCCATATTTCTGGCTGCAGGTCAGGCTTCCCCTAACACCTTTACCAGGTTTTACAACCTGCATGTATCCTCTCTCTCTTCCCAGATCTTTACAGGGGAAGAAGGTTGATCACTGACCAGATGGTTTGTATTGGTGTTAGAAGCTCTGGTTTCTCCACTCCCAGAGGTGAGAATAAGAACATATGTACAATGTTAATCACTGCTCTGTCAGCTGGTGTCATTGTGAGAGAATCCATGATTCACTACCCTGACGGGGGAACAAGGAGGGAATACAAAAAAAAGACCAAAAAAAGGCAGAATATATTGAATTCATATGAGGTGATGATGACTTTTGAGAATACTTCAGGAAAACATATGCATCCAATAGGGCTATCGAAGGCTATAGGAAAAATGATTGGATCTGTTAGCATGGCTAGATGTCTGGGACAAGGCAGATCGTTCTGGTGATCATTAATGATGTTGCTCAAAGAAACATGCTTTTTAAGATTAAAGAGTTGAAGGGAGAAAAGCTCTCAATGCGATAGGTTGGAGTATCTAGGGTGGAAAGGGGAGTAATTACTGGAATTCCAACATATATTCAAACTAATGAAATTAAGGAGAATCTAAAAGAAGGTAAAATAGTGAATGTAAGAAGACTGTTTAAAAACAATGTGGGACAGCGGCAAGAGAGCTTGAGTATGTTGTTGGCATTTGAAGGAAGAATTTTGGATAAAGTGCAAATGGGATATATCAGTTACCCAGTTAGAGAATATGTGCCTAACCTTTGAGAAGCTTCAAATGTCAGCATGTTGGACATGTGGCAGCAGTCTGCAAGGGAAAATTGAGATGTGTAAAATGCAGAGGGGAGCATGAGTATGATAAGTGTCCTGAAATGGATATTTTATAATGTTGTGATTGTGGAGGTTCTCACAGTGCAGCATATGGAGGGTGTGAGATGCAAATAAAAGCTAGAGAAGTTAAAGTGACTTATGTGGATGCAATAAAGGCCTGTGGGAATAGGGAATGCAGAGAAAATGGTATATAAGAATAAACCATTAGAACCATTGTAATCACCAATGTTCACTAAAAGAGAATTCATTGGTAATGACAAAAGAGAACCTTTTGGCATTTATTGTCAAGGTTATTAATTTTACAGCAAAGCTCTCAAGCAGATCAATGAAGATTAAAACGATTTTGGAAGCTTCAATGTTGGAATTTCAGCCAACATGATTCATGATATTCTTACTCGATCAACTTAGCATGAAACCTCTCAGTTTTCTGACTAACTTGATGGTATTTAGTGTGTTGCAATGGAATGCAAGAAGTCTGATAGTGATGCTGTATGGAAGAGAGGCCGAAACATTTCTCATGTGAATTGAAGTCATTAAAAAGGAGGAACAATGGTCAATAGATTGGAGATTTAAAATGTCAACAAGCAAATCATGTTGTATGTGCTATACTCAGAAAATAGACATTCCCAATAATTTAGAATTATTACTAAATGGAAAATCAATAGAAAGTGTGAAAGTAAGTTTCTAGGTATGTGGTTTGATAGCTGTTATACGTGGAAGAAACATACAGATGAAATGGACAAGAAATGTCTGAAAATTTGAGCAATAGCGGGCAAAGAATGGGGAGCAGAAAGAACCTCATCATTGATGATATATCAAGCCATGATAAGGTCTGTGCTTGATTATGGATGCATGATTTATGGTGCTGCTTCAATAACCTTAAATTAATTCGATAAAATACAGCGCAGAGCTCTCGGAATATGTCTAGGAGCAGTTAAGTCGACAGCGGTTAATACTTTGCTATTTGAGGCAAATGAAAGACCAAAGAATTTACACAGAATAAAATTGTCATTGGTATATTGGGCAACCTTGAAGAGTCAAGCTGGAAGCCACATTGCTTCTGCTGTTTTAAATAAGTGTTGGGAGTATATAAATAAATAAGGAAGGGGTTTTGGGTGGATTGTAAACAGAATGTTTAATGCGTCACCTTTATGGAGTGCAGGTCCATCATGGATGTTCCCTGACGTAGAAACAGATTTGAAGATGCCAGATAAAAGAAGACAATGTGACAATTTAGGACAAATTAAACATAATGTAAATAAGCATATCAAGGAAAGATTTTATACAAGAACTCAAATATATACGGATGGTTCAAGAGACACAAATCTAGGGATTACAGGAGTGTGAGTATATTCCAGATCTTGATATAACTATATCATAGAGACTAACATCAGAGTTGTCCATGTATGCTGTAGAAATGGTTGCTATTATTATTGTAGGATTAATGTGGGTAGAGGAGATAAGACCAGACAGAGTGCTGGTGTCTTCTGATTCTGCATCTGTTTTAAAACACTTTCTACCCAACAGTCATCATGGAAAGATCTTATGAATTCAATATTTATGTTGCTGTGGCATATATAGAGGAAAGGAGTGGAAGTAGGATGCATGTAGAGATATCTGGTAATGAAGTGGCAGATGAGCAGCTAAAAATGCTTTAAAAAGAAAAGAAGAGGATGTTGGCGTTCCTTTGGGTAAAGGTGATATTAAATCCATTATAAGGAGAAATATTGTTAAAGAATGGCAAGAGGTTTGGGATAATAACTGTAAGGGTAGACATTTATATAAGATTCATTAAAATGGTAGATATTAAAATTAACATTTGTGGAAGAAATAGAAAAGAAGAGGTTATATAAGTAGGTTAAGACTTGGACATTCAGGCTTGAATTCATCACTGTATATAATACATGAAATACATGTACATGAAAATGGTTTATGTGAGTATTGTGGAGGAAAAGAAACAGTTGAGCATGTAATATTTGAATGTAGTAGACATGAAGAGGAGAGAAGAGAGTTAATATTATATTGAAATAATTAGTATTTTGGATTTGTATTGGGTTGGGAGTACAATAGGGATCAAGTAGGGTACAGGTCTTTGATGCAGTACACAAATAGAACAGGTTTTAATAAAACAATTTAATATATATTAGATTAATGATGCGATTCCACACTTTTAGGATCATGAGGGGTTCTGTGTGGAGGATGGAGGAGCTGAACAAACAGCGTCATCTGAATCACGGGGTCTTGATTAAACTAGAGTGGGACAAAACTATGAGATCAAAATCCCGTAAAATGTATTGCAGTCCTGGATCCAAAAATAATAAGCAGGAATAAAAATAATAAGCATGAATAATAATAATAAGCTCTGATAAAAAAAAATTATAAGCGCAAAAATAAATAAAAAGTGCAGATCATCCACACAGGTCTCAGATGCGGAGGCAACTGATATTCGTCCTCCGTCACCCAGATTGAGTCACTGCGCCACCACGAGGATTTAGAGCGCATTGGGAATTTGGCATTCCAAATTGGGGAAAAAAAAGGGAGCTCAGATCAAAAAATAACAAGCATGAATCAAAAGTATATAAACACATTTAAAATATGCTGCAAAAAAATGCAATTAAATTAAAGCAAAGTCTACAATTGCAAACAAAATCATGTTCCTTTGGGGATATTACTGATTTTTGTACTCTGAATATTTTGCTCATATTTTAATTTATTTGTACGCTTACGCTGTATTTTTCTTTGCTTTTGTTTCCATGTTCTGCTCTTGATTTTCCAAAACTTGTGAGTACTTTCATGTAAATCAGGGGCGTTTTGCGTCCCTATTGGTCCACTAGTTCGTGATTGACAGCTCATCCTCTAGCCAATCATCGGGAGAGGAGAGGTGACGTCACTCCCGTGCGACTGCAGCTCAATATTATATTATTTGTGCTTGATAGATTCGCGGCTTGTGTCTGTTTTGAGGATTTTCTGCATCTCTAGGACACGATGTTTGTCCGAGTAGGTCATTATCATCGTCCGTTAACACATGTATCGAGTCAGATGAGTTTAGTTAACAGAGTCTTTAGTTTAGCAATTATTTAAAACTTCTTTGTTTGTAGTTTATTGGCTGCATATCTAAAGAAAACAAGGCTGTGTTGTTGTGGATGTTTTAATGCATGTTTATTTTTAAGGGAGTGTTTATGATAGTTGGGAGAGAATGAAAACGAAAGAATGGAAGTTTAAAGGAAAAGATGAATAAATAAATCATGATTGCATTACAGTTCAGTAAGTGTCTAAATGCAAATAAACCGCGAATCACCAAAAAATAAAAGTAGTTCTGAAAGATAGATGGTGACAAACATCATGTTGTAACAGACTGAACGCGGAAACAAAGACGAGAAACACGTGTCAGTGAATCACACGATCATTAAAGGTATGAACACTTTTATACTGCGAGAATTAAACATATTTTCAGATCTAATATAAATATCAGTAGATCAGTACAGGATCTATATATGTTATACAGTAATCTGTACACTATTAATGCAATGGTTTTGCTTTTATTTATTATTCAGAGAGACTTTAAAGCTCATTAATGGGTTTAAGAATGAAATGCAATCTGAACATTTTGTTGTTGTTCATGTTCATATCTGTGATTTTGCTGCAGGTAGTTTTTCCTCACTATAGTAAATAAATCCACAGCAGCGTATTTGAAAAGCTCCAGAAAGTTGCAGTGGTTTCTCTACTGAAGGTAAAGCTTCTGCTGTCTGTCTTTAAACACAGTTGAAGTACAAATAAAGGTTGTCATGTCATATAAAGAGATGTTAATGTTAGCGTGTGCACACTGTTAGAGCCCTGCGTTACATGTGTTGTGTAGTGTGGGGTGTAGGTCGTGTGCTACATCAATGCAGAGTCTCTATTCTCTCTTCTCTCTGTCCTCATGACAGCTGAGATACTGTAGACCCTGATACAGTTTTAATATACACATTTAACTGTTCCATCACTTTTCATTAGAGCTGATTATGCATTTAACGGCTAATGTAGAGATGTGCATATTGCAGAATATTTCATGCATTTATTTCTGTTTATGCAGGACGTCTGGACAGATGGAGAGTTCACTGACTGGCCCGTATCTCTTCCAGAACAATCAACCAATCAGCAACACTTCTGTTTATGTCTGCTGAATGAATAAAACATGTCAGGATTTCAGTTTACTGGATTTATATTAATGTCATGGTAATATAACGCACAGCACAGTCATATAAATATACTTTATATTCTTTAAGAAATAAGAAAAGGTTTGTTAGATTTACTCTGATAAATGAATATGGAAATATATAATCAAGCTGTGTGAAATCGTGTGTTATTGGCAGGTCTTTACTCACACTGAGAGTTTACACACACTCTTCATAACCAGGGTTTTACAATCATTTGTCCACCCGATCTCTTCATTCAGTTGTCTTTTGTTGTCTTAAATATATAAATGTAAAAAAATCTGGTATGTATGATTTACAAGCTGCTTTTCAGGTATTGATAGTAATAACACACACTCTCACACACACACACACACACTCACGTAGAGGAAAGTATTGGGTCACTCTGTGTCTACAAGTGTTGAGCATCCTAAATATTTTCAGAAAATAAAGCTTAAGTACCAAGGAGACAAGATACAGTACCATGTGTCTGTTACATTAAATGCGGAGTTTAGTTACAAAAAACCTAAAAAAAAAATACATAAAATAATTTCACTCAGTACTTCCAGAGAGGAAAGAAGTGTTTATAAGTGTTGAACATCTCTCTGGCTCACTGTTTTTCCTTGATACATCTTTTTATAATACAAGAACAATTTGTGTATAATCACAATATAAATGCCACAGCCATCAACAACAAGAACACACATGAACCAACATTTTAAACGTCCAAACCTGCATGACTGACTGACTTCTGCTGAACACAATATATTTTGAAGCATGCTGGTAACCAAACACTTCCATAGTATAGAAATAAAAATACACTGGAAGCCGACGGGAACCCTAAACTATTTGGTTACCAACATGCTTCAAAATATCTTCTTTTGTGTTCTGCAGAAGAAGGTCATACAGGTTTGGAATGGCATGAGGGTGAGTAAATGGTTATTATATTATTTTTGGGTGAACTATCCTTTTAATCTGACAAAATCATCTCAACGTAAATTCCTGAACTTGGCATGTGACTGACTGCCTGTGTCTGGTAGATGCTCTGACCTGCTGCTGGTCCGGAGGTCTGACCACACTGACTCTGACTAGCCTCAGTTAGGGAGCTGCTCTGGGGTCCAGTGCTGATGCAAGGGGTCTGTTTGTACCTGATCTGCCTGTTTGTGCTTCTTTAAAAGATATCTCTCCTTCCTTTTCATGTTTAATTGATCCTGTGCAAAAATATGACAGCCTATGATTACATCTAATCATCCAATTACCAACATTTTTATCCTCATTTTCATAACTGTACATTAAAATCAAGTACCAGTCTAAGTTACCAGTTTGATCATTGCTAGCCCTCCTCTGAACTGAAGTAACTGAACTAGCTAATCGATTACAAACTGCTAAATGTTTACTCGCTGAAGCTGTATCTGTCGTATTATTGGGCATCGATTCAAGCGACACGTTGTAGAGCAACATTCCAAACTCACATTGTCCACATTAACCCCCGAGCACCTAGTAGATCCGGTACTTCCTGTTGGACGCTTCATAATAAAACCCACTTTCATAATAAAACCAATTACTCCACATCCCCCTTTCTAGGAGATGAATGCAGATTTAAATGAACATTTACTGCATGAATGAAAACACTTTTTTTTCTCTCTTTTACATTTTACCTCTAAATAAACACTTTCTTTTTATGTAACACTTTTGTATTCACAAGTCCAGTCTTTGAGGTTGTATGACGCTTCTACCAGACCTGGTTCTGACAGGACCTGGGGAAGCTGCCTTTGGAGTCTTAAAGAGCAACATGCAGGTTGAATTTATAACTGAATTAATACTTTATATTGTCTGCAGAGGTCTTTTAAAAACACATATGTAGAAATTACTAATGAAATCTCATTTGATGTAGAGATTTTGATGAAAATGTGCTAGGCTCTGGAATACGCTTTTCCCGCTATCAGCGCGTCATATGACGTAGGGCGAGGCAAACAAAAGAGCTCGCGGTCAGCTGCTCTCATTGTGGGTGTTGATGTAGTTAGAGCAGTAGTGAGAGACAGAAAGTTTTAGAGAAGCCATAATGGTAAATTATTGTGTTTGTGCTGGTTGCACGAATTCCAGCCTGTCAGGACATCGTGTCCATCATTTTCCTTCTAGAAAAAACAAGGCTTTTCGGTCTTGAGTGCGTTTTGTGCAGGTGAAGAGAGCAGACTTCACTGCCGCGTCTGTTACCACACACTCGGTCGTTTGTGGCGCACATTTCACTCCGGAGAATTATCGACCTGGAGATTTGTTGGAGTCTCGGATGGGATTTCGGAGTAAGGACCACGTGAGGCTGATTACTGATGCTGTTCCCTCGGTGCACTCGATGGAATCAAGTCCACCGTCAAAGTGTACACCGGATTTTGGCGCGGGCTGGACTGGAGGACAAAGTGCTAACGTTAGCAGACATTCTGTGCAACGAAAACGAGGACTTAGCAGAGTAAGTCTTACTTTTAATTATTTTAACTCTTAATTTGCTCATAATTATAGGCCTGTGGGCCATCATAGGCATGTTCGGCCACACCGGAGAACTCGGTTTCTTCATTCGCATCCATTGTAACCTGAGCTTGAACTTGACCAGACTCCTCAGCCCATCGTCACTTCCGGTTAGTGCTTTATAGACGCGGAAGTTATTTTATCACAATTTATCTCAAAATATCGTTAATGGCTAAATATATATTACTCCAGTTCAGAAAATCTAGTTGTTTTATCATCAACATACACTATGCTATATAGGGGTGTCCAACCTGCATGTTGCTCTTTAACCGCAGGCTCGGTGTGAGCCTGGCGCCCTCTGTTGGACAGACTGGTGTACTTGGAATTTGAACCTTTGGTGTGATTTCAGGCAATGGCAATAGATGATTCCTATTCCTCCTGATGACTCCTGACGGGCTCTCCATGACGTATGAGCGGGGTGTAGAATGAGGTGAGATGACAGTCCCTTCACTCTTGGTGTCTGTGATCCACACCGGTTGTCCTGGTGAGAGCTGAGGAAGATCTCTCACACAATGTCTTTTGTTATACACTGAACTGTCCTTTAGTCTCCTCTCTCTCTCTCTCTTCACCACAGTAGCCTCATTAGGCAGGCTGGGAATGAGCAATGAGGGAAGCTGAGGAACTGGCGTACGAAGTCTCCGTCCCATTAGTAGTTGCGCTGGGCTGTATCCATTAGCCAATGGGGTCGCTCTGTAGGCTAAAAGCGCAAGATATGGGTCTTTAGCTTTCTTTAGTAGTCTTTTCACCGTCTGGACATGACGCTCAGCCTCCCCATTGCTTTGAGCAAACTTTGGACTGCTGGTTACATGTCTGAAACCATATGCTGCAGCAAAGTCTTTGAACAGCTGGCTTGAAAACTGAGGTCCATTGTCACTGTAGAAAAGCTCTGGAATGCCATGTCTGGAAAAGATTGACTTTAGGTGTACTATAACATCTTCTGATCTTGTGGGCGTCAGTTTTGCTAACTCCACAAATCTGGAATAGTAGTCCACCACCAGAACATAGTTACTGTTGTTAAGAGTAAAAGATCAGCTCCAACTTTTTGCCATGGTCTTTCAGGGAGCACACTTGGCATTAGAGGCTCCACTGAATTGGCACGTTCCTTAATGCATGTGGTGCAGTTTTTGACAAGCTCGTTGATTTGGCCACTCAGACCAGGCCACCACACAGTCTCTCTGGCTCTCTCTCTGCACCTAGACATTCCCTGATGTCCCTCATGTAAGGCTATGAGAACAGAGTTGCGCATAGTGGTAGGAATCACGAGTCTGGTGCCTTTCAGTAACAGTTCATCATGTACAGTTAGCGTGTATCTGTGTGGCCAATATGCTTTGACTGGACCTGTGAGATGGCTGTAGTCTGGCCAGCCTCTCTGACACAAAGACATGACTTCAAAACATGTGTTATCTGTCTTTAATTGTTCTTTCAGTTGTGTGATGTATGTTGAGCTAGCAGGTAGGCTTCTGACTATTTCATCGTCATAGATGTTTGTGTCAGCCATTAAATCTGCTGCAGCTTTAGAATCTGAATCTTGCACGACAGGTGCACGTGAAAGGGTGTCCGCTGTGAAGAGTGCTTTGCCTGGAGTGTGTGAGGTGGAGTAACTGTACCTCATGAGCCTGAGTCGGAACCGCTGGATCCTGGGTGGAAGCTCGGTTAGGGCTTGTAGTCCCAGCAGACTGACAAGTGGCTTGTGGTCAGTTTCCAAGGAGAAGTGTCTCCCGATAAGGAAGTCTTTAAATCTTTAACATCCCCACGTTAATCCAAGCGCCTCCTTCTCCACCTGTGCGTACCTCTGCTCTGTCTCAGTTAAAGAGCATGAGGCGTATGCTACCGGTCTCCACTGCTCACCTTCTTTCTGAAATAGGACTGCTCCGAGTCCGTAGGATGAGGCATCAGCAGACAGCTTCAGATCTTTGTTTGGATCATAGAGTGTGAGAACAGGTGGTGATGTCAGTTCACTTTTCAACTGATCAAATGCTTTTTGTTGTGCATAGCACCAAATCCACTGGTTTTTCTTTGAAAGCAGATCTCTTAGGGGCTTATCTTTTTCAGCCAGTCCTGGAATAAATTTACCTAACTGGTTGACCATTCCAAGAAAGCTGTGAACATCGCTGACATTTGACGGCTCTTTCATCGCTTTGACTGCCCTGATTTTATTGGGGTCAGGTTGGACTCCCTCCGCAGACAAAATGTGTCCAAGGAACTTTACCTCATGTTTGCTTAAGTCACATTTCTCCATATTTAGTGTGACACCAGCCTCTTGCAGTTTGTGAAGCACTGTGTGAAGTCTGACATTATGTTCCTGCTGGTCCTTTCCCCAAATGAGTATGTCGTCCATGTGACAAACCACGCCTGGCAGCCCATTGAGAATCACTGACATTCTCCGCTGAAAATGTTCTGGGGCTGAGGCTATTCCAAAAGGAAGTCTGTTAAAATGGTAGCGTCCGAAAGGGGTAATGAATGTTGTATAGTGTGCTGACTCAGGTGACAATGGGACCTGCCAAAACCCTCTGTTTGCATCTAACTTACTGAAGACGATTGCTCCAGCCAGAGATCCAAGTGTCTGTTCCACTGAAGGTAAGATGTACTTCTCTCTGCACACTGCATTATTGAGGTGAGTGAGGTCCACACAAATACGCACTGAGTCATTTTTTATTGGCACTGGGACCATACCTGAGCACCATTCAGTTGGCTCTTCAACTCTGCTGATTACTCCCATGGACTCCATTTTTTCCAGTTCCTGTTTCACTTTCCCCAACAAAGGAATGGGGACACGCCTTGGTGTGGCCAGGGAAAAAGGAACAGCGTCAGGTTTTAGCTTAATAGTATAAGGTTGCTGCATTAACCCCAAACCCTGACACAGCTTTGGGTATTTCTCATTTAACACTTTCATGTCTATGCTATCTGCTCTAGACACAAGGTTTAGCTTGACACTTGCTGGCCTGCTCAACAGTGCTATGTGCAAATCTTTGATAACATATACGTTTTCTTCAATTTCTTTTTCACCTTTGCACAATGTTTCTCTGCACATACCCAATACATTGAGAGGAGTGCCCCCAGGTCCAAACAATGGTCTGTCTGGTTTGCATAACTCTGTCACATTGTGATTTATACTGTAGTACATCTGGGCTGGGATAACTGAAACATCCGCGCCAGTGTCTATCTTAAATCTGACTTTGTGGTTTCTGATGGTAAGATCTGCATACCAAGGATCTGACCCTGCATCCACAGAACCAAGGAACATGGGTGTGTCATTATATTCCTCTGTTTCTATCACATGCACGGATTTAGCAGACTTACACACCTTACTGTAATGTCCTCTTTTACCACAGTTATGACAAGCAGGCCCGCCGACAGGGGGGGACAAACGGGTCTGTTGTCCCGGGCCCAGGGTGGGGGGGGCAGAACTGGGCCCTCATTCAGTTATGGAATAATTGTTAAAAAATAAATAAAATAGGCATATTTGTGGAAAAATATCTAATATTTGAGTTACATAAAAGCTTTTTATTTGTTTTCTTCCTAATTGTCCTTGAAATAGTGGTCAAGAACCCCCGCCCACCCCCAAAACAAAAATGGTTTGGCCACTGATCAAAATTTGATGTTGTCATTTGATTTGAAGTTCAGTTGGCTAACGTTACGATCAAAATGTCCGGTCAGCACAAGTCTGGTGCTCAGAAAAGAAAAGAAAAGAGAAGAAGGGAAGAAGAAAATAGAGGCCTTCGAGATGTCCTAAACAAATATTTTAAAAAAGGTGGTGACGGAGAAGCTGGAACTAACGTTAGTAAAGTCAACGTAGAGCAAGGTAAGAAACAGCGCAGCCAACGTTTATGAGTGTTATCAAAGACCCGGTACTAATTTTGTTTTAAACGTCACGCCAAGGTACCAGGTTTTCTCAAACCCGGTACTTGATGCGCGTGCATGCCCGAAGCGCGTGCAGTTGCGTCCTCTTCATAAAAGTGCTGAGACATTGCGACCGGCGGTGCTGCTGATGTGGTGGCTGTAAATCCACTTGTTGATAAGAAAGGAGGAAAGAGACGCATATGGAAATATTTTTGATATTAGCTCATAATAGCGACGCGGCGCGCTCGTTTTTACAGGCGCGCAAGTTCATTGTTGCATAGCAACGACAGACGCCACGGGAGAGCACGCTCTTGTGGAAAGGAGAAAGCGGTGCGAACTGCGCTCTCCATGATGACGAGGAAGTATTAGCAAAGAATTCATTGATTTCTAGCCCTTGCATTAGCTTTACTACTAGATATATTTATGGAGATGAGAAATAAAAAGCCGGCTGAAATGCGTCACTGTTGGCATCGGTGAACAGATAATGGGCCAGATCCGAGTCTATTTTTGCTGCGCTGCTCATGCTTAATTAAAAGTGAAAGCACACTTTTGATGGACAAAAAATAAATATGATTTCACACAAAAAGTGCCCAAAATGCACAGATTTTGCATGTCTAGTATGTTTTAACAAGAACTGCAGTAGGCTATGTCAGAAAAAAAAAATGAAAACATTTATCGAAAATGTACCCATTTAAACGTGTTTTTATTATTCAGTTTGGGTAAAAGTATATGGTGTTTTATAAAAAAAAAAAAAAAAAAATGGAAGTCTGCTGTAAAGTGGTTAGAACAACAGAATCGGCTAAAATCAGAATTGGCCTAGAAAATTGTAATTGGTGCATCTCTAGTATAAGAGCCTGACACAATTATTTCTTCCGAAGAGCAGAGGAGGGGAACAGGAGAGGAAGAGCAGAGGAGGGGAGAAGAACAAGAGAGGAAGAGGAGAGGAAGGGAACAGGAGAGGAAGAGCAGAGGAGGGGAACAGGAGAGGAAGAGGAGAGGAAGAGCAGAGGAGGGGAACAGGAGAGGAAGAGCAGAGGAGAAGAAGAGCAGAGGAGGGGAACAGGAGAGGAAGAGCAGAGGAGGGGAAGAGCAGAGGAGGGGAACAGGAGAGGAAGAGCAGAGGAGGGGAAGAGCAGAGGAGGGGAACAGGAGAGGAAGAGCAGAGGAGGGGAAGAGCAGAGGAGGGGAACAGGAGAGGAAGAGCAGAGGAGGGGAACAGGAGAGGAAGAACAGAGGAGGGGAACAGGAGAGGAGGAGCAGAAGAGGGGAAGAGCAGAGGAGGGGAACAGGAGAGGAAGAGCAGAGGAGGGGAACAGGAGAGGAAGAGCAGAGGAGGGGAACAGGAGAGGAAGAGCGGAGGAGGGGAACAGGAGAGGAAGAGCAAGGGAAAAGGAGAGATCTGGGCATGGGGGGGCCCATCTAAGATTATCTTGTCCCGGGCCCAGGCAAGACTGTCAGCTGGCCTGATGACAAGTCACATCTTTTGCTGGACATTGAACTTTAGCATGTGCAGGTGTTTTACCACACCTGTAGCAGGATCTCTCATTTGGTGTTTTGGACTTTGTTGAGTATTTTGGCTGAGTTGGGGACTTGTATCTTAAATACTGTTGTTTTGGATGCTGTTGTTTTCTATATTTCACTGACACAGCATCTATTTCCGTGTTGTTCTCTCCTCTAATGTCTGTTTGTTGCCTTTTTATGACTTCTGACTGCCGGGCTTGATTTACTGCCTTCTCTAGCGTCAAGTCCTTGTCCATTTGTAATCTCTCAGCTAAGCTGGTGTCTCTGAGACCCACGACGAGGCGATCTCTTATTAGCTCATCGTGTAGAGCACCGTAGTTGCAGTTTTCAGCCAAAGCATAAAGCGCGGTGACAAACGAGTCAACAGTCTCATTAGTTAGCTGTACTCTTTGATTAAAACGGGCTCTTTCATAGATAATGTTTTTCCTGGGCACAAAATATATGTCCAAATCTTTTACCGCTTGATACTGTTGTCTCTGCACGTCCGTTAAAGCTTGACCTCGAAGAATGTCGTCCGCTTCATCCCCCATACAGTAGATGAGCGTGTTTACCTGGTTAGCCTCAGAGCTAAGATGCAGATTGCTGGCTAGATGGAATCTTTCAAATCTCCGTATCCACTTTTCCCATTGCTGAGGCTTAGAAAAATCAAACGCTTCGGGAGGCTGAATGGTGAATGTGGCGTTCAGGGGTGGATTTGCGTTAATGTTGCCGCTGTTTACCTGTAGCTGGGGCGGTAGCCTGCGAGGCTGCGTATGCGGTGCGCTTGCTCCCGCTTCCTCTGCATCCGACATTATTTTCTTCCGATAAAATCTTCTTTTTCACTCCCAGAACAGCTTACTTTCTCTCCCCGGCAATTAAGCTCTTACTGCCGCCCGACTTCTGGCACCATGTCGTATTATTGGGCATAGATTCAAGCGACACGTTGTAGAGCAACTGAACAGCATTTATTAAAGCAACATTCCAAACTCACATTGTCCACATTAACCCCCGAGCACCTAGTAGATCCGGTACTTCCTGTTGGACGCTTCATAATAAAACCCACTTTCATAATAAAACCCATTACTCCACAGTATCCTACTTCCCCACATTAGCTAAACATTTGTATACTGTAACTTCCATACTGCGTGATATATGAATGTATTACTAGCGCAGATGTAAGCGTAAGGATTGTTATGCTAAATTGCGAAACGATCTCTCTAATCTGATTAACCTGTAGCCTATTGGAGCCTTATTAACTCACACAGCGTCTCATAAATGTATTCAGCAAACAAACATGATGCTAAACCTTAACTTACTTCAAATATGACGTTTTCTTATTCTTCTGTATCTTGCAACTATATTCTCTCGTCCTCGTCTTGTCGTCCGTTTGAAAACTGCGCGCTGATGGCGAGCGTTAAAAAATAAAAAAACTCTTATTTTGACAAGAGGTTTATAAATGAGATGTCAATCAGCAACTGCCAGTAGCGAATAAAAAGTTGGGGTGGCCAATCAAATGTCAGGGGTGTCCAGTGCCACCCCGGACACCCCTCTGGCTCCGCCTCTGCTCATAATGGGGCATCGTCAGAGCAACTTTTTTGAAAATCCAGAATACAGTGTACGATTAGAGGATTTTACAATCATTTTCACACATTTGTCCACCCGATCTCTTCATTCAGTTGTCTTTTGTAACTTGTATGTTGACAAAGCAGTTCATCTCTCTACCAAAATGCTCCACAATCACCAAAAGATTTCCTACATGTCTTAAAGGGCACCTATTATGCCCCTTTTCACAAGATGTCATTTCAATATTTGGTGTCACCAGAATGACCTGTGAAGTTTCAGCACAAAATACCCAACAGATCATTTATTATCTCGTGCTGAAAATGCGTGTCTTTAAAAAACAAGTGTGTGTCTTTAAATGCAAATGAGTTTGTGCTTCTCCTGAATAGGGCGAAGTTATGACATCTCTATTTCGGATAACTAGACTGACAGCTAAAAGAGTGACGTTCAGCCCGATATGTTTGAACCGGAGTCAGACACTGATGAGAGACTGAAGCAGGAAGTTTCCGAATGGTTATTTGGTTATTTGCAATGATGGATGAGCAACACACACACAAATATTGTTATAACGCAGTCTGGTGTAAAATGATTCGTGTAAACATAAACGCAAACCACACGACGAACAGCCACTAGCGTAACCCAACTCATGCAGTCCACCCTAAGACAGACGGAACGGAGAACCAGAGCAGCTGCATTACGGGAATACCCCGAACAAAGTGAAAGTGAGGGAGAGAATTCAGTGTCGTCACCCCCTGGGCAGAGACAGAAGCACTTCAGAGTCGAATCCAAACCTCGTCAACTAAAATTCAACAATCGAGGAAAAATTAATTGGGAAGAAATCATATGTCACAACTGTCAAGGTATCGGCCATATGAGACGGAACTGCCCGTCACCCAGGCTCGATCTGCATCGTGTAACTCCAGCAGTACACCAGTCTACAGACATCCAACCTACCTCCACTGTTCTTCAAGTCAAGGGCACCGGTCCTGAAATGTGTATACATACACTGTTATACAATATGGAGCTATGTGCCCTCTTGGACTCGCGGGGCCAGGAGAAATGTGTTTCCTCATCACTGCTATGAGGCTATTAATGCAGGGGTTCGACCCCTGCTCGAGCTATCGACAGTGCAGGCTCTGCAAGGAATAAGCCCTATAAATGTTGATGTTCTTGGGGAAGTCCATGTGCCGATACAGGTTGGGACCCATACAGTCAGTGTTAACTTCATTGTAGCCGATGTAATAGAGGGCATAGAAGCCATTCTTGGACACCCATTCCTGGAGCAAGCACGAGCACGCCTCGACTTTGGCAGCCAGAAAATTGTATTGTTCGGTGAGCAAATACCTTACTTTAATCCTAAAACCAAGCCCAGGGTGCATGTTGTTCGAATAGCACGCACCGCTGTCCTTGAGGCAGGACGTGAATACATCGTGCCAGGCAATGCCCATTTTCGAGAGAATGTACAGGGCGATGTGTTACTGTGCCCAACAAAAGGGTTCATGGAGAAATACCGGGTGTTGGTTGCATGGATTGTAATTGATGCTCAACCAAATAATCAAATACCCATCAGGCTGTATAACCCAGGTACCGTTGCTGTGAGAATAAGGAAAGGAGTCATTGCTGGGCTTCTCCAGCCTGCGGATGTTGTACGAGTCCCCAACTCAGAGCTGCCATCTGCAAGCCCAACCTCCATGGCTGTTCCAAGTCATCTACAGTCCCTTTATGCAGAGAGTACGGTGGGTCTTGGGGAAGCAGAAAAATTTGAGCTGGCAGAGCTCCTTAGTGCCTATGGGGATGTTTTCTCTACTGGACCGACAGACCTTGGTCGCACTAACCTGGTGCAACACGACATTCAAACCCGGCCGGGTCTGCCAGTGAAACAGCAGCCAAGGAGAATGGCTTTTGAGAAACAGCAAAATGCTGATAACCAGATCCAGCAAAATCTTGACACTGGCTTAGCTGTCTCTAGCCATAGCAGCTGGGCTTCGCCAATTGTTATGGTACAAAAGAAAGACCAGACCTACCGACTGTGTGTGGATTACAGAATTCTGAATGAACGCACTATTAAAGACGCTTACCCACTTCCACGAATCCAGGATACCCTGGATACACTGTCCAATGCGAAATGGTTCAGCACTTTGGATCTAGCCTGAGGCTATTGGCAAGTGGAGTTGACTCCGGAGGCTCGACAGGCAGCCGCATTCTGCAGTAGGAAGGGGCTTTTTGAGTGGAATGTGAGGCCTTTTAGTCTTTGCAATGCCCCGGCAACGTTCCAAGGCTTAATGGATCGTATCTTGGCTGGAATGTAATGGGAAATCTGCCTGGTCTATTTGGATGACATTATCGTGCTGGGGAAGGATGTCAAGGAAATGATTCAGCGCCTAGCGCAGGTGTTCGAGAGGTTACGTCAGGCCAACCTCAAATTGAAGCCCGCCAAGTGTTGTCTCTTCCGCCGACAGGTGATTTACCTGGGACACATTGTTTCGGAGGAGGGCATTGCCACTGACCCTCAGAAAGTGCAGAAGATTCAAGAATGGCCACAGCCCACCAATGTTAATGAAATTCGGCAATTCATTGGTTTGACGTCTTACTACAGACGTTTTGTTAAAGATTTTGCAACAGTTGCCAAGCCCCTTCATAACCTGTTAAGAAAACATGCCCGATTTCAGTGGACCCCTGAAAGCCAACAAGCTTTTGACAAGCTGAAGGAACTACTCACCACTGCTCCTGTTCTGGGGTATCCTATGGACTGTGGCAACCTAATTCTCGATACAGATGCCAGCAACTTTGGAATCGGAGCTGTGTTATCCCAACTCCAACATGGTGAGGAACGTGTGTTGGCGTCACGGTAGTCGAGGGTTGACGCCTCACGGAACAGAATTACTGCATCACACGGAGAGAATTGTTGGCTGTAGTGGAGTTCACCACACGCTTCCGTCAATACCTGCTGGGCAGACCTTTTATCGTGCGTACAGATCATAGTAGTCTACAGTGGCTCATAAAAATGAAAGAACCAGAGGGACAATTGGCCCGGAGGCTTGAGAAGCTTGGGGAGTACGATTTCAGGGTTGTGCATCAGCCCTGGGTGTTATCATGAAACGCAGATGTGCTGTCCAGAAGGCCATGTCGTTCAACTTGTGCCTGCAGCATCAAAGAACCCTCTTTGAGCAGCCCTCAGCTCTGTCACCAAGCAGTTCAGTGTGATTTTGACATCAGACCTGCAAACAATGTACCTGAAACTGCTACCCCAAAGTTCTGTCCAGTAGGGGTAGTACAATCTGTCATGACAGCAAGTGCTGCTCCGTTCTTTGGGTGGACTGCAGAGGAACTATTTTCTGCCCAGGCAACTGACACAGATTTTGCCCCCATCAGAAGGTGGCTAGAGGAAAGTGTGGAACGACCCTCCTGGGACAATGTGTTGCCCTATGGACTGGCAACTAAAGCTTACTGGAGCCAGTGGAAGAGACTGTACCTAAAGGATGACATTCTGGTACGGCGCTTCTATCTAATGGAGGGTCCTGAGTTTTACCCACAAATCCTCTTGCCACAAGTGTTCCGTCAGGATTTCATGCATCAAATGCACGATGGGCCAGTGGGTGGACACTTCGGGGTGGAGCGGACAATGTCTCGGCTCCAAACCAGGTATTACTGGTACCAGATGCGAGCTGATGTTACACTTTGGTGTCGATGCGTGCACCAGCTGTGCTGCAAAGGCCCGACCCACAAAGAGGCCTCAAGCGCCTATGGGCACTGTACGAGTGGGGGTTCCTATGGAAAGGATCGCTGTTGATTTGATGGGTCCCATGAATGAAACTGAACATTTCAGTCATTACATTCTGGTGGTGCAGGACTATTTCACCAAGTGGGTGGAAGCCTTCCCCCTGCCCAATGACCGAGCTGTCACCGTTGCAGAGATTATAGTTGCTGAATGGGTGTGTCGCTACAGAGCACCGTCGACACTAAATAGCGACCAAGGCTCTAACTTTGAATTGGAGGTCTTCCAAACAATGTGTGACCGACAGGGAATTGAAAAGACCCGAACGACCCCTTTCCGACCTCAGTCTGATGGGCAAGTCGGCGATTTAATGCCACCATCCTAGCCACCACTTCGAACGTTGTCACTGGGAATGGGATATCATGGTTCCCTTTGCTGTGATGGCTTACCGAGCTACCAAACATAGCTCCACCGGCTTCACTCCTAATATGATGCTCTTTGGCCGGGAGTTGACGGAGCCCATTGACCTAGTAGCAGGAATGCCCCCAGCAATACCTCAGTTCAAACTCCCCACAATACATTGCTGAGACAAGAGAAAGGCGGAGTTAGCACATCAAATTGCCAGAGATGCTTTGGGTCGATCTGTTGAGTGTGCCAAAAGCAATACGACAAGAGAGTTGCTAGGACACGCTATAAAGTTGGTGATGCTGTGTGGTATCTCATAAAAGGGACTAAGCGGGTGAAAAATAAGATCAGGAAGTTCCTTCCTGCTTATGAGGGTCCTTACTTTATCCGAGGACACCTGGATGATTTGGTGTATCGAATTCAGAAAAGCCGTACCATTCCCGGCAACCTCTGGGGAACAGCTGGGTGTTTAAAGGCTCAGAAGCCTGGCAGCCCCAGGAGGTCCCTATTCCCAGTCTTGGAGCAGAGTTCAGTGATCTTGACCTGGACCTCACTCGCCTATTCACGGAAGAACCTGTAAATGTCATGGACAACGTGCCTGTACTTGACGAAGCATATTGTGTGCCAATGGCAGAACAGGAGAATAAAGATGTTCAGTGCAGTGAAGGTAGCACGGTGCGACAGAGTCAAACAGGGACTGTTAACGGCCAAAGAGGGGTAGGCCATAGCGAGTGAGAAGACACCAAAGTGGTTTGGTAACTGGACTAATTGATGCTTAATTGTTGAAAAAAAAATTCTGAAACATGCTGTCTGTTAATGTTGTTTATTTTCTGTGCATACCCAGGTGGATTGTAACTGTTTTGTTGTGTTGAAATAAGGAAAAAAAAGCTATGGCTGTGTTAACTAAGAGTAAACTATTTTTTTTGTGTGTGTGTGTGGATGTAATGCAATGGCTTCTGCTAATTTCTTCTTTCGGCAGGGGAATTTGAAGAGGAAATTCCATCGTCTTACTGAACTCGAACCGTATTTGAACTGGATTACTGTTGCTTTCATAATGGACTGTGCATAGTGAACTCTTAAGCCCCCTGCACTGTGCTAACCCTCTGCCTTATGGACTGTGTACTCCATCGTGTGGGGTTAGATAACATGGGCCAATGTCTCTATTGAGTGGAGTTTGCAAAAATGGACTGTATGCTCCGTCAAATGGAGTTGCCTTTGGACTAAAAAAAAAAAAAACAGGAGACAGTATGTTGAATGTATTTCTGCCTGTTATTTGCACTGTGAAATTATGTTGATGCATTTCATGTTTATATTAAGGGGTGCTGGATTGGTGTTAAAGTTAATCACCATCCAGAGTGGGAGTAGTGTTGCGTGGTGGAGAAGGGTGGAGGGAGAACTATTACTTTAAGATTGTAAGAATGTGGTTTTTGTAGTTCTAACGAGTGTTTTATGGGTAGTGAAGTCCGGGAAGAAGCGTGGTCGTAGTGTTGCTCTGTAAAAAATATGGGAGAGCCATAGAGTTGTTCTGTTACATTCTCTTGAACCACCGGGAATTTATGTTCACTGCAATACAGCAGATTTATTGTATGGATATGTGCTGAAGAAATAAAAGCGGCATGTTTGGGATAATCCGGTCCAACTCATCATTTATACTGAACATGAACTAAACGAACTGTTACACACAGCTGCTGAGAGCGCCGCTGGGACAAAAGGTAACAGCATTCCCTTCAAAATCACAACTAATCCACTGCGGCTCAGATGTCGGGAGTAAATAAAGACTGCTGTTCATCCTTACATCCAACAACATCAGGAGACATTCATGTCCTCAGCTGCATCGAAACAATGGCGGACTGTGTGCAACCTCGTTCAGGGCGGGTCTAAGCTAAAACGGCAGTGTCCGTCAATAGCCGTGGGCGGGGCCTATACGATGTGACGTCACGTTGTACAGAATCTGCGAATGGCTTGTTCTGAAACCGTGTTTATGATTAATGGGGATAAAAAAGGACTGGGTGGATTTTTATCATTATAGGGTGGTTTTGTACATGCTGCCAACACAGATCTATGTTCAAACACCATGTAAAAGTGCATTTTGCATAATAGATGCCCTTGATATAATGATATATATAACAATGATAAGGTCTGTATTCGATTATGGAAGGTTGGCATGTAGGACAGCAGCAAAATCACATTTAGTTAAGCGGGACAGGATTCAAGCACAGGCATTGAGATCTCACTGAGGAGCAAATGCATCAACACCAGTTTATCACTACTGGTCGAAGGAGGTGAAATGCCTCTTTATATCAGAAGACCGCAACTTATGGCAGTGTACTGGACAAACCTTAAAAGTCAGGATGTGTGGCAGCCAACGCTGGCGATTTTAGAGACATGTTAGAAAGGTGGATGAATGAATGTAATAATTTTGGGTGGATAATTGAAGGGATGATAAATGAAATGGGTCTAAATACATACAAGTGTGCAGCAAGAGTGATGCTGCCACCAGATCCTTTGTGGATTCAACATTATTGGAGGAGAGACAAGAAGAGGGTAAAGATGAATGTCTTATATATTTGGCTAAAATATGGAAATAATATTCATATATTCACAGATGCTTCAAAAATCAAAATGGAGCAAAAGTAGGAGTTGCAGTTACTATTCCTAAATTAAAGGTCTCAGATAAGAAAAGCCAGTGGAGAGGGTGTCTGAGTTTAAGGATTTAGGACTATGGCTAGATGATAAACACACATGGAAAGTGCATATTAAACATGTAGAAACAAAATGCAAAATAATAATAATAAAATGACTAAGAGCAGTGGCTGGATATGATTGGAGGGCTGATAAGCAGTCATTAATTGATATATACAGAGCAATTATGAGTTCAACAATTGATTATGGATGTATAGTCTATGGAGCAGCAGGTAAAACAATACTATTAAATATAGACAGATTACAGTTTAGTGCTCTACTGCTCTGTATTGGAGCCATAAAGTCAACCCCATTAATGCTGTTCTAACAGCAGAGGGTGAAATATCATTGGAGCTCTGGATTAGGAAGAACTGTTGGGAATATGGCAAATTTAAGAGAAGTGGATTTAGATGGATATCGATAGGAAGAGCTGGTGAATATGGAGTATATAGAGTTCACTAGGACATCCCCAATTAGTAATATTCCACCATGGCTTTATCCAGCGACTGAAATAGATAGTAATATATTAGAGAAGAAGAGTGAATGGCAAACGAATGAAGTGGGTAACAAAGTATGTTTATATGTAAGAAATAAGTATTTCATGAGGGCCTGAAAGGAAATGAGGGTGCTGATTTGCTTGCACAAAAAAAGCTTTTGTTAGCGATCCGCCGAAAAACGAAGAGAAGAAGAAGACATGGTGATACACACTCTGTACAGCAGGTGGCGGTATGCGCCTTTAAACGTTGTTTGCGGCCCGCCAAAAGCAAAACAGAGAAGAAGAAACGCGTTTCAGCGAGTCCCGCCAACAAAGAAGGCAAGTTCATTCTTCTACTGTTTGTTTGTGTAAATATGTAACATATTTTGTAATCTACATATTTTATGCTGTAATTTGCACACTTTTATGTAACACTTTTGATTTTATCTTCTTAAACATCAGTGATTTGATTCAGACAGACTGTAGAGCACATCTGTTATCGTATATTGAGAACGTCTTTAAAGCTCCAGAAAAGGACAAATAAAGCATAATTAAATAATGTTAGAGTAGTCTGTATGAGCTGTGTGTTTCATTCAAAGTCTTTAACGATAACTTTGTGTGAAACAAACCACAATACATGGAATTATTTGCTTTAAATATTTCCATTAAATATATACATGCATGCCCAGTATAACCAGTGTGCTTATAGTTTTGTTTTTTCAATGTAGATTTTATATTTAATTTGTCTTTCCAAATTAGTTTTCATTCATTTTCACAGTTTTTCTGTTACTTTTAGTTTTCTCAAGTTTCAGTTTAGTTCATTTTAGTCCGCTGGATCCGTATGAATTTCCTAAATGATTATTAAACGAATCTTTGCGAAGTAAACAATTAAAGGGACAGTTCACCCAAAAAAATTCTCTCATCATTTATTCACCCTGATGCAATCCCAAACGTGTATGACTTTCCCTTTTTCTGCTGAACACAAATGAAGAATAGAATAATATCTCAGCTCTGTTGGTCCATACAATGCAAGTGAATGGTGACCAGAACTTTGAAGCTCCAAAAAGGCAGCATAAAAGTAATCCATAAGACTTCAGTGGTTTAATCCATGTCTTCAGAAGTGATATGATAGGTGTGTGTGTGTGAGAAACAGATTAATATGAAAGTCTTTTATTTTTCACTAAATCTTGACATCAGCAGTCTCCTTGGCAATCTTGATTTCAAGCTCGATTATATTTCCCAGCACCATCTAAACTCCCCTAGTAAGAGTAAACAAGCTTGAAATCATGATCGTTCCTGTAGGTGGCAAATGCAAGACACTAGCTCTACGTAGGTATGTAGACATACCAGTGGGGAATGCTAAAATCTTTGTTGCATATTTAGATGGAGGGTCTGAACATTTTAGAAAATCCAACCTGACATAACCGTGACTGACTTATTATTTCTCTCTCTCTGTTCATAAGGACACTTTTCTGGACAATAAAGAAATCAACAATCGGTTTAGTACAAAGGGAAAGACTTTCTAAAAGGATTGTTGTGAAGTTTGTTTCAGAGTCGACAGCAGAACTTTGGTGATTCTGATGATTATTCATTATTGAAAGCAACATTCAGAGATTGAAAGTAAAGTTCAGATCGTTGGAGCTTTTATAAGCAGTGAAAATGGATTCACTCTCTGTGGAAGAATTTTCTTGTCCCGTGTGCTTTGAAATCTACAAGAATCCTGTTGTTCTGTCGTGTAGTCACAGTGTGTGTAAAGAGTGTCTCCAACAGTTCTGGAAAACCAAGAGAACTCAGGAGTGTCCCGTCTGCAGGAGCAGATTTTTAAGAGAAAAACCTCCTTGTAATCTGGCATTGAAGAACTTATGTGAGATGTTTGTGAAGGAGAGAAATGAGAAGGAGAGAAATGAGGAGGAGATCTGCAGTTTACACAGAGAGAAACTCAAACTCTTCTGTCTGGACGATAAACAGCCGGTGTGTTTAGTGTGCAGAGATTCAGAGAAACACGTCAATCATAAATTCAAACCCATCAGTGAAGTTATTTCATCTTACAAGGTACGACAAACTTCTTGAGTCATATGCAAGGACAAAATAAATAGCTTTAAACAATATTTATCATACTATATATTACATACAGGAACATATTACAGTATTTTCACTTTGTTAAATTTCAGGAGAAACTCAATACAGCACTGAAGTCTTTAAAAAAGAAACTCAGACGCACAGAAAAGAAAAAAGGAGAGTGTGATAAATCAGTTGGACACATCAAGGTGAGGATACAGAATCAACAATCAAACACATTTGCTGATAAATGATGTGATGTGTGTGAATGCAGAGCTGATTGAAGTGAATTTGATGTGATTTCAGACTCAAGCTGAGCACACAGAGCGTCAGATTAAAGAGCAGTTTAAGAAGCTTCATGAGTTTCTCCGACATGAAGAAGAAGCTACAATCACTGAACTGAGAGAGGAAGAGGAGCAGAAGAGTCAGATGATGAAGAAGAAGCTTGAGGAGATGAACACACACATCTCAGCTCTTTCACACACAATCAAAGACATGGAGGAAATGATGAAAGCCAATGACGATGTCTCATTTCTAAAGGTGACAGTCAAACTCTCATCATTGATTTCTGCTCTTATTGATCATTTGAGGAGCTCATCAAGTGTTTTTTGTCTTTTGCAGAACTTTAATGTGACAATGGAAAGGTAAGTGTCTCCTCTCAATGGTTGTGAAGTCAAAGTCACTGCAGTACTGACTCCTGAATGTTCTTCCAGAGTCCAGATCTCACAGCCGGATCCACAGATGACTTCTGGAGCTTTCATTCATGTGCCACATTACTTGGGCAACCTGACATTCAGAGTCTGGAAGAAGATGCAAGACATTGTCCACAAGAGTGAGTCCACAAAACATCTCTGCTCGCACACTGAGAGTGTGACATTTGAATATTTACACAAAAAACAAAAGTGTGTCCTCCATTATAAACATGACAATAATATACACTATACACACTTTTAATGTTTGTGTTGTGATTCACTGTTAAACACTGATAATAAAACATGAGTGTGTAACTAATAACAACACTGACAATATCTGATAGTGTTTCATCAATATGACAAGTGTTCATAATTCATAATAATCTGTATATGATTCACTCTTGATGATTATATGAACATCTGTTGATTGTTTTCTCTCATCAGCTCCTGTGATTCTGGATCCAAACACTGCAAATCCAAATCTGATCCTGTCTGATGATCTGACCAGTGTGAGATTCAGCGAGAACAAACAAATATTACCTGATAATCCAGAGAGATTTGAGTATTATCTGTGTGTTTTGGGTTCAGAGGGGTTTAACTCAGGAACACACTGCTGGGATGTGGAGATTAATGACAGTAAACGCTGGACTCTTGGAGTAACTACAGCATCAAACAAGAGGAAGGGAGGAGTTTTCTTTAAAACTGATGTCTGGAGTGTGAGGTACAGTAATATTGGATACTTCTCATGGTTTCCCTCCACTGTGTTTAATGTCACACAGAATCTTGAACGTGTGAGAGTTCATCTGGATTATGACGGAGGAAAAGTGTCATTCTCTGATCCTGTAACTAACACACATCTACACACATTCACACACACATTTACACACACACTCTTGCCATTCTTCAGGAGTTATGATGTCACTCCTCTGAGGATTTTACCAGTTAAATTCACAGTAATATCTGATCCTGCTCACTGAACATCTCACAAGTATTTAGTCATTGATGCAATCTTAGAACATTTGGATTTCCAAAGGTTAAATATGTCAATAATAACTCAACATAGTCTACAAAAACTCAACAGATAAGATTGAATGATCTCATCAGACATATGAGTGAGTTTTCTTAACATGATTTTGGTCATTTGTAAGTTCATAGAAATCAATTAAATGTGATCATATGTTTGATATTTGCTCCACACTTCATCTTTACCAGTTTACTCTCATCTTAACTACCAGTAACTCACTGAACCTTTAATCTAACCAGCTCCGTCTCATAAAGGGGCGATTGAAGATCCAGAATACAGTGTACAATTACAGGATTTTACAATCATTTTCACACATTTGTCCACCCGATCTCTTCATTCAGTTGTCTTTTGTAACTTGTATGTTGTCAAAGCAGTTCATCTCTCTCCCAAAATGCTCCACAATCACCAAAAGATTTCCTACATGTCTTAAAATAAGTGCACTCAACTGAAGTGTCTGTTATATCTTCTCAGTGAAGTGTTAAAACTCTGTGATAAAAGAATAAATGAAAGTATATTTACAGTATGAAATGAGCATTAAAGAGGGTTTAAACAATAACAACATTGACAGTAATCAGATGAAAATATCTGACAGTGTTTCAGCAACAATCCAAGAGTTTATTTATAATAATTCACTCATGATAATTATATTAATATCAGAGCTTGTTCTTTCAGTTTCTGTGATTCTGGATCATTATTTAGATTATTTCTGATGTGCTATGAATGTATGATAAATATTATATGTCCATTCTGAATAAAACATTAATCATTTAATTGTGTTATGTCTTGATGCACCTCTAGATGGCGCTATGAGCCAATATAAAGTGAAAATAAATTATTAAATCCTCATAAGAGGCTCGAATGAGACTATTGAAGGGTTTTGTGGCAGTGCTCTTCCATTGAAACAAATGCATCTTTCCTACAACAGCCCAGTGTATGGGAGAGGAGAGAGAGACCTAAGGTAAGACCTGAGGTAATGGCCGTTGAACCCATTCCCATGGATGTAGCAAGTGATAATGATTACTCTACAATTCCTGAGCCCTGATCATCAGTCTTAAGTAGTTATAAAATACAAGAAATCTCCAATGAAGTGGAGGACCTGAGGAATCAGCTACAGGAGCAACGTGTTCAGCAAGAGTTTGGATTGCAGCGGTTTGTCGGCTCTGATGATGATATCTGATTCTACACCAGGTAATCCAGCATTTAGAATAGCTAATGCCATTTCTGTTAAAAACAATCTACGGCACATTATGTTGAGTTTTTATGCTTGTTATAACCTTACACATTAAGTGCAATTTGTACAAGTGGGTGCAAAATATTATTGAGGCATGTCAGTAGGCAAACCCCCTCTTCTCAGTAGATTCTTCCAAGGTGCAAGACATCTGATACTTTCTAGCAGGGCTGGACTGGTAATCTGGCATACCGGGTTTTTTCAAGGTGGGCCGACACACTTTGGTGCCGATCAGGGATGTACTGGCCATCAGGTGAACCGAGCAGGTGGATCGGCCGCGAAATGGGCCTAATGGTCCGCGATAAGCTAAAATGTGCCACCACGTACATGGTCCCCATTTGAGCCACTAGAGGTGGTAATTTTACACATACTCTCACTGAAGACTTTGCTGCTAATGGCTTTGGCATCAGTCAAACAAAGTGTGCACTTTCAAGCACTTTTGTTCAAAAACTCCAGAGTTTGGACCAGGTCATGCACCCAAAGTGCTGGCAACCCCTTTAGGGCTAAGGTTGCTTCCTTACAAGCATTCTCCCTCCTTACTTTGAGTCGAATGAGGCTAAGAGACTACACCCTGTGAGGGCATTAAGCATGTACATTCACCAAATGAGTCCATTCAGGGTGTCAGAACAACTTTTGTTTGCTTCGGAGGGCTACAAAGGGTTTGGCCGTCTTCAAATTTCAGCATGTTGGACATGTGGCAGCAGTCTGCAAGGGAAAATTGAGAAGTGTTAAATGCAGAGGGGAGCATGAGTATGATAAGTGTCCTGAAATGGATATTTTATAATGTTGTGATTGTGGAGGTTCTCACAGTGCAGCATATGGAGGGTGTGAGATGCAAATAAAAGCTAGAGAAGTTAAAGGATATAAAGTGACTTATGTGGATGCACTAAAGGCCTGTGGGAATAGGGAAAGCAGAGAAAATTAAATGGTATATAAGAATAAACCATTAGAACATTGTGATCACCAATGTTCACTAAAAGAGAATTCATTGGTAATGACAAAAGAGAACTTTTTGGCATTTATTGTCAAGGTTATTAATTTTACAGCAAAGCTCTCAAGCAGATCATTGAAGATTAAAACGATTTTGGAAGCTTCAATGTTGGAATTTCAGCCAACATGATTCATGATATTCTTACTCGATCAACTTTGCATGAAACCTCTCAGTTTTCTGACTAGCTTGATGGTATTTAGTGTGTTGCAATGGAAGGCAAGAAGTCTGATAGTGATGCTGTATGGAAGAGAGGCCGAAACATTTCTCATATGAATTGAAGTCATTAAAAAGGAGGAACAATGGTCAATAGATTGGAGATTTAAAATGTCAACAAGCAAATCATGTTGTATGTGCTAGACTCAGAAAATAGACATTGCCAATAATTTAGAATTATTACTATATGGAAAATCAATAGAACGTGTGAAAGTAAGTTTCTAGGTATGTGGTTTGATAGCCGTTATACGTGGAAGAAACATACAGATGAAATGGACAAGAAATGTCTGAAAATTTGAGCAATAGCGGCAAAGAATGGGGAGCAGAAAGAACCTCATCATTGATGATATATCAAGCCATGATAAGGTCTGTGCTTGATTATGGATGCATGATTTATGGTGCTGCTTCAATAACCTTAAATTAATTCAATAAAATACAGCGTAGAGCTCTCAGAATATGTCTAGGAGCAGTTAAGTTCGACAGCGGTTAATACTTTGCTATTTGAGGCAAATGAAAGACCAAAGAATTTACGCAGAATAAAATTGTCATTGGTATATTGGGCAACCTTGAAGAGTCAAGCTGGAAGCCACATTGCTTCTGATGTTTTAAATAAGTGTTGGGAGTATATAAATAAATAAGGGTTTTGGGTGGATTGTAAACAGAATGTTTAATGCGTCACCTTTATGGAAGGCAGATCCATCATGGATGTTCCCTGATGTAGAAACAGATTTGGAGATGCCAGATAAGAGAAGAGAATGTGACAATTTAGGACAAATTAAACATAATGTAAATAAGCATATCAAGGAAAGATTTTATACAAGAACTCAAATATATACGGATGGTTCAAGAGACACAAATCTAGGGATTACAGGAGTGTGAGTATATATTCCAGATCTTGATATAACTATATCATAGAGACTAACATCAGAGTTGTCCATATATGCTGTAGAAATGGTTGCTATTATTATTATAGGATTAATGTGGGTAGAGGAGATAAGACCAGACTGAGTGCTGGTGTCTTCTGATTCTGCATCTGTTTTAAAACACTTTCTACCCGACAGTCATCATGGAAAGATCTTATGAATTCAATATTTATGTTGCTGTGGCATATATAGAGGAAAGGAGTGGAAGTAGGATGCATGTAGAGATATCTGGTAATGAAGTGGCAGATGAGCAGCTAAAAATGCTTTAAAAAGGAAAGAAGAGGATGTTGGCGTTCCTTTGGGTAAAGGTGATATTAAATCCATTATAAGGAGAAATATTGTTAAAGAATGGCAAGAGGTTTGGGATAATAACTGTAAGGGTAGACATTTATATAAGATTCATTAAAATGGTAGATATTAAAATTAACATTTGTGGAAGAAATAGAAAAGAAGAGGTTATATAAGTAGGTTAAGACTTGGACATTCAGGCTTGAATTCATCACTGTATATAATACATGAAATACATGTACATGAAAATGGTTTATGTGAGTATTGTGGAGGAAAAGAAACAGTTGAGCATGTAATATTTGAATGTAGTAGACATGAAGAGGAGAGAAGAGAGTTAATATTATATTTAAATAATTTGTATTTTGGATTTGTATTGTGTTGGGAGTACAATAGGGATCAAGTAGGGTACAGGTCTTTGATGCAGTACACAAATAGAACAGGTTTGAATAAAACAATTTAATATACATTAGATTAATGATGCTATTCCACACTTTTAGGATCATGAGGGGTTCTGTGTGGAGGATGGAGGAGCTGAACAAACAGCGTCATCTGAATCACGGGGTCTTGATTAAACTAGAGTGGGACAAAACTATGGGATCAAAATCCCGTCAAATGTATTGCAGTCATGGATCCAAAAATAATAAGCATGAATAAAAATAATAAAAAATTCATAAGCGCAAAAAGAAATAAAAAGTGCAGATCATCCACACAGGTCTCAGATGCGGAGGCAACTGATATTCGTCCTCCGTCACCCAGATTGAGTCACTACGCCACCACGAGGATTTAGAGCGCATTGGGAATTTGGCATTCCAAATTGGGGAAAAAAAGGGAGCTCAGATCAAAAAATAACAAGCATGAATCAAAAGTATATAAACACATTTAAAATATGATACAAAAAAATGCAATTAAAGCAAAGTCTACAATTGCAAACAAAATCATGTTTCTTTGGGTATATTTCTGTTTTTTGTACTCTGAATATTTTTCTCATATTTTAATTTATTTGTACGCTTACGCTGTATTTTTCTTTGCTTTTGTTTCCATGTTCTGCTCTTGATTTTCCAAAACTTGTGAGTACTTTCATGTAAATCAGGGGCGTTTAGCGTCCCTATTGGTCCACTAGCTCTTGATCGACAGCTCCTCCTCTAGCCAATCATCGGGAGAGGAGAGGTGACGTCACTCCCGTGCGACTGCGACGACTGCAGCTCAATATTATATTATTTGTGCTTGATAGATTCGCGGCTTGTGTCTGTTTTGAGGATTTTCTGCATCTCTAGGACACGATGTTTGTCCGAGTTGGTCATTATCATCGTCCGTTAACACATGTATCGAGTCAGATGAGTTTAGTTAACAGAGTCTTTAGTTTAGCAATTATTTAAAACTTCTTTGTTTGTAGGTTATTGGCTGAATATATAAAACTAACAAGGCTGTGTTGTTGTGGATGTTTGATGCATGTTTATTTTAAGGGAGTGTTTATGATAGTTGGGAGAGAATGAAAATGAAAGAATGGAAGTTTAAAGGAAAAGATGAATAAATAAATCATGATTGCATTACAGTTCAGTAAATGTCTAAATGCAAATAAACCGCGAATCACCAAAAAATAAAAGTTCTGAAAGATAGATGGTGACAAACATCATGTTGTAACAGACTGAACGCGGAAACAAAGACGAGAAACACGTGTCAGTGAATCACACGATCATTAAAGGTATGAACACTTTTATACTGCGAGAATTAAACATATTTTCAGATCTAATATAAATATCAGTAGATCAGTACAGGATCTATATATGTTATACAGTAATCTGTACACTATTAATGCAATGGTTTTGCTTTTATTATTCAGAGAGACTTTAAAGCTCATTAATGGGTTTAAGAATGAAATGCAATCTGAACATTTTGTTGTTGTTCATGTTCATATCTGTGATTTTGCTGCAGGTAGTTTTTCCTCACTATAGTAAATAAATCCACAGCAGCGTATTTGAAAAGCTCCAGAAAGTTGCAGTGGTTTCTCTACTGAAGGTAAAGCTTCTGCTGTCTGTCTTTAAACACAGTTGAAGTACAAATAAAGGTTGTCATGTCATATAAAGAGATGTTAATGTTAGCGTGTGCACACTGTTAGAGCCCTGCGTTACATGTGTTGTGTAGTGTGGGGTGTAGGTCGTGTGCTACATCAATGCAGAGTCTCTATTCTCTCTTCTCTCTGTCCTCATGACAGCTGAGATGCTGTAGACCCTGATACAGTTTTAATATACACATTTAACTGTTCCATCACTTTTCATTAGAGCTGATTATGCATTTAACGGCTAATGTAGAGATGTGCATATTGCAGAATATTTCATGCATTTATTTCTGTTTATGCAGGACGTCTGGACAGATGGAGAGTTCACTGACTGGCCCGTATCTCTTCCAGAACAATCAACCAATCAGCAACACTTCTGTTTATGTCTACTGAATGAATAAAACATGTCAGGATTTCAGTTTACTGGATTTATATTAATGTCATGGTACAGTCATATAAATATACTTTATATTCTTTAAGAAATAAGAAAAGGTTTGTTAGATTTACTCTGATAAATGAATATGGAAATATATAATCAAGCTGTGTGAAATCGTGTGTTATTGGCAGGTCTTTACTCACACTGAGAGTTTACACACACTCTTCATAACCAGATGAAACTATGTGCACGTGTCTGCTGCTCTCCAAAAATATGCATTATCAAAGACTATCAAAAGGACTATTGTGTGAATTATTAATTATGTTTTCTTGCTGTATGTGAATTGAAAGAGCAAATAAAATGACTAAGTCTTGATTTATTCAGTTAAGATTAGAATTGTGTATTAAACTACATCACCGAGAGTCAAATTGTATTATAGCGTCTTATTTTTAGAGGTTTTGTTCCAATAATTAGTACCTCTGTTTTGTCAGAATTGAGTAGAAGCAAATTTCTGTTCACCCAATCTTTTATTTCATTGATACACTCTGCAAATTTGGAGAATTGTGAAACTTCAGGTTTTGAAGAAATATAATGTTGGGTATCATCGGCATAACTGTGGAAACTTATTAAACGATTGCTGATAATATCTCCCAGTGGAAGCATATACATGGAGAACAGCAGAGGCCCTAAGACTGATCCCTTTGGCACTCTATAATTTAATTTTGCACTAGAATTGAAATGCAGCTGAGATCAGATGATAAGTGCAGTCTCTGTACTGTGATGAGGCCTAAATCCTGACTGAAATTTTTAATATATACTATATCTCAATAGAAATGAACATATTTTGGAGGATACTACCTTTTATAAATTTTAGACATAAACATGATATTTGAAATTGGTCTATAATCAGCCAGTTCTCGTGGATCAAGTTGTGGCTTCTTAATAAACTGTTGATAACTGACGTTTTTAAGTTCCTTGGGACATGTCCTAAGGGTAGCGAGGAGTTAATAATATTAAGAAGAGGTTCTGAGATTACAGGGAATACCTCTTTTAAGAGCTTAGTTGGTATAGGATCTAACATGCATACTGTGGCTTTTGATGTTTCTATAAGTTTTGTTTGCACTTCATGACCTATGACAGCGAAGGATTGCATTTGCAGGGTCCATGACCTATTTGGCTGGGCCAAATCCACCAATGTTTTGCCCCTTGTAAGATCACCTGCTGGGTTTGTGTTTGAGTTCACATACCTCCAAACCTGTTGATCTGTGAGATCTTGGATTTCAGCAATCCTGGTTCCCACAAAGACCTTGAATCAACATGAGTCTGACTTGATACATGTCAGGACAGTGGTGGAGTCAGACCACAAGATGGCATCCTTGATAGATAGGGTGACCTCACTGACTATCAACGTTGCAAGTTGTGCTCCAGTGACTGCCACGCAAAACTCCAGCCTTGACATGGATTTTTGCCTTTTTGTTGCTACTAGAGATCTGGCAAGCAGTAAAGCTAAGTGGAAATTACCATAGGCATCCTCAGAACATAGGCAGGCCACTGATCCATATTTTGTCTCAGATGCATCGCATAACACATGGAGATCTCTAGTCACACCTGGCTGGTCCATACTTGTAGGAATATAGCAGCAAGGTAAGGTGATGCAAGTTAGAAATGTTAATTCTGCTACCCATGAATTCCATGCATGAAGCAGCTCCTCAGGTAGTAATGGGTCATCCCATTTTCTTTGTTTATCACAGAGTTGCTACACAATCAACTTGGCTTGAGTTGTGTTTGGAAGTATGAGTCCAAAGGGTCATATTGTCTAGCCGATATGCGGTACACGTTGTACATGGTAGTTGGGCCATAATCCTCTGATCGATGCTTATAGCTTGGCCACCTGGGCTGTCTTGCCTTCCGGTTGTCTCTCTCTGGGTTCACTTGTGGCCTTCAGCCCCTCTCGTTTCCCCTGTGCTTTCTTGGAATGCCGGTTCCATAATGTCCTGGTCCTCCCATGAACACATTTTTTTGTGTTATGTTTAGGAGTGCCAGAAGTCCTACCTCCTTAGAGGGGGGCTATGTAACACCTGAGACTTTTGCCCTAGTGGCCACCAGAGGTCGCTAAGAGTTTAGTGACTTTTAGTTTGAAGTTTTGTGTTTAACTCCTTGTTTCTCTGCTCCTGGTTCCTGCCCTGATTGTTCCCAGCTGTATCTACTTTACCTTGTTTGCCATAGTGTATATAATGTCCTTGTGTTTGCTCAGTCTTTGTCAGGTGTTGTTCCTGTTACCCTTAATGGATGTAATGATTTGTTCTGTTTTCATGTTTTAGTTTCCTGTTTTTATTTTCCTGAATTTTTATGAAATAAGCCTGCACTTAGATCCTCTTTCTCTTGACTCCTCCCTGCAAACGTTACAGAACAACTGACCAATATATCTATCTAGCTCTGTCAGGCAGGACTGTCTATTTCATTGGGCTTATTTGCCTTTGTGAACCAGTTGAACTGGAGTGACTTATCTCAGTTAAGTTTTATGGATTGGCCTGAATTTGTATGGCAATACAGATTTGCCAGAGATGGGAGAGCTCACATCAAAATCACCCTGGAGAGTCTATACCCTTCATGTGAGCATAACAATGTTCTCTTGTCAAAGGTAGTCTCAACTTCTATAGTCCCGGTGGTTCCTCTCACACCAAAGGTGGCACCCGGTATGCTAACGCCTACCACGGTCGATCAAGCCAGCGCCCATGCTTGGCACGGTCAATAAGCCAGCACCCATGCCTACTATGGTCAACAAGCCTGCTCCCATGCCTGTCACGGTCAAAGAGCCTAGTCCTGAAGCCTCATCTATCCCAAAGCAACTGCCTGAAGCCTCGTCTGTCCCAGCGCCTGAAGCCTCGTCTGTCCCAGTGCCAGCATCCTCGGCCACAGAGGCTGTTCCCACAGCAGTGCTCTCGGCTGTCTAGAAGAGGAGGAGGAGGAGGAGGGCTCCTGCTCCCCATTAGTTGCCAGTACTCATGGCCATGGAGGTCATTCCCCAGTCGCTGTCAGCACTCACAGCCATGGAGGCTGAATTCCTGCCATTGCCTGTGTTACAGTCGACAAGCCTGTCCAGTTACCCAAGGCTGTTGACGATCGGCCCTGGTCTCTTGACTGTCTGCCTGATCGGCCCTGGTCTCCTGACTGTCTGCCTGATCGGCCCTGGTCTCCTGACCATCCGCCTGATATGCCCTGATGTCCTTGGTCTTCTGGTTCTCCTTAGTCTTCAGACTCCCCATTCACTTTGCCTTGGCCACCTGGGCTGTCTTACCCTCCGGAGGTCTTTCTGTGTTCACCTGTGCTTTCTTGGAATGCCGGTTGCATGATGTCCTGCTCCTCCCATGAACAAATATTTTGGTGTAATGTTTAGGAGTGCCAGAAGTTTCTCCTTAGAGAGAGTGCTATGTAACACCTGAGTGAGCACTCTTTTGCCCTAGTGGCCACCAGAGGTTGCTAGGAGTTTAGTGACTTTTAGTTTGAAGTTTTGTGTTTAACTTCTTGTATCTCTGTTCCTTCTCTGATTGTTCCCAGCTGTATTTAGTTTACCTTGTTTGCCAGAGTGTTTATAATGTCCTTGTGTTTGCTCAGTCTTGGTCAGTTGTTGTTCCTGTTTCCCTTAATGGATGTAATGGTTTGTTCTGGAGCCATCATTACTGAATCTCTAGACTGATTCATTAACCCTTCCCCACATTCTCGCAAACTCTTTTTAACTTAACAAAGCATAGTGGGAAATATAGTCTTACTCATTTGTTTGGGGATCTGTAGTCTTAATGCTGAACAGAATAATATCAGTGGCAAATTATACTACATTTCTGTTATCACTACTTAGCACTATTTATGACTATCATTATTCTAATTCATTCACAACAGATGCTCCATGTGCTGAAGGTTTTTAAGATTTTATGTCAGACGTCAGATAAAAATCTATAAACAAAATGATGATCCAGTGCTCAGAGTCAAATGATACAGGCAAAGAATCAAAGAACCCAAGATTGA